>NC_045708.1:67988088-68008799 GCF_009834535.1 Camelus ferus
TGAAAATGAGATATCTATTGGATAGAACATGCACCAAGAGAATTTCTCTGCGAAAACTGCCTGATTTTCGTAACTGACGTTAGGAAAACCGGCGAAATCTAAGTAAATGTTTCTAGGTGTAAATATGCCTTGTATTGTGGATGAAAAATCGGTAATCAATATGCTCACGGTCATTAAAGAATGTTTGTCGAAGCCGTGATGAATGTAATGTTTTCGGAACACGGAATGTCTCGGTGAGTGAAGCTCTGAAAATAACAATTCTGCTGGATAGAACTCGCTTGAATTGAATGAATATTCTGTGAAAATTTCATGATTTTCGAAACTGGATGTTAGGAAAAACCTATGAAATCAGAATAACTAGTTCTAGGTGTAAATATGCTTTCTATGGTGGATGAAAGTTCGGTAATCCACATGCTAACAAATTTGTAGTGAATATTTGTCGAGTCCTTTATGCATGTAACATGTTAGGAACACGGAATTTCACGGCCAGGGAATTTATGTAAATTAGATTTCCCTGGGTTAGAAATCACTCCAAGAGTTTTTTCCTGAGAAATCGGCCTGATTTTATAAACTGGCGTTAGGAAAACCTGCGAACCCATAAACTAGATTCTCGTTGTACATCTGCTTTTTATGGTGGATGAAAGTGGTATCCGCATGCACTACTCTGTAGTGAATAGTGTCGACTCCAAGATACTGAAGTGTGTTCTGAACACAGAATTCACGGTGAAGCGAATCTAATGTAAAATACATGTCTTTTGGTAGAATTTGCTCTAAGAGTTTTTTCTGAGATCTGTCCCTCATGTTTGAACCCTGGCATTTGAAAATATCTGCAAATCAGAGAAAATTCTTCAAAGTGGTCAATATGGCCTTGTAATTGTTATGCAGAACGTACAACCACATGCAAACAAATCGGTGGTGATATTTAAGAAAGCGTTATGCATGCATGGGAGCTGTATCAAAAAGAACGGAAATCCCCGCAATGAATCTATGTAACTTACACAGAACTCAATTTGGTTAGATTTCGCTTTCCAAAAATTTTTCCCTGAGAAAACGGCATGAGTTTTCCAAACTGGCCACTTATGAAAAAGCTGCAAATTCGAGTTTAATTTTCTAGTTGTAATTGCCTTGTCTGTTGGAATGAAGTGCGGTAATTTCACATGCTAACAATTTTGGTGAATATTTGGTCGAGTCTTTATGCATGCAACATGTCGTAACACGGAACTTCACACCAGGGATTTTTTGTAATTACATTCCGTGGGTGTATAATCACTCCCAGAGGTTTTTTTCCTGAGAAATCGTCCTGATTTTCGAACTGGAGTTAGGAAAAAACTGTAGCGAAACAGGTTCCTAGATTCTCGTTGTACATCTGGCCTTTTATGGTGAATGAAAGTTTCGGTAATCCACATGTCTAACTAGTCTTGTAAGAGAAATTTTGTCGAATACAGATTAAATTAAAAGATTTTCGGAAACACGAATATGCACGGTTAGCGTATCTATGTAAAATAAATTTCTCTTGGGTAGAATTTGCTCTAAGAGTTTTTCTGAGAAATCTGCCTCATTTTTGAACCTGGCTGTTGAAAATCTCTGCAAATCAGAGAAAATGCTTCAAAGTGTCAATATGCATTTTATTGTGATGCAAGATCGTAAAACCACATGCAAACAAATCTGTGGTGAATATTTTTAGAAAGCGTTATGCATGCAGTGGGATCATATCATGGAAAATCCCGGTGGTGGAATCTATGTAAATTACACACCTATTGGTTAGAATTTGCTCCAAAAATTTTTCCCTGAGAAAACGGCCTGATTTTCCAAACTGGCATTAGGAAAAAGCTGCAAATTCAGAGTTAATGTTTCTACTTGTAAATATGCCATTATGGTGGATGAAAGTTCTGTAATCTACATGTTCACAACTCATTCGAGAAAGTTTGTTGAAACCTTAATGCATGTAGCGTGTTCGGAAAATGGAATATCACTGTGAGGGAAACTATGTAAATTACAACTCTATTGGGAAGTACTCGCTCCACGAGTATTTTTCTGCTAAATCTGCCTCCTTTTCAAAACTGGCATTAGGAAAATTTTTCGAAATGTGAGAAAATGCTTCAAATTGTCAACATGGCTTTTATGGTGGATGAAAGTTCGGTAATCCTTATGCTAACAACTCTGTAGTGAATATTTGTTGAATCCGTGATGCATGTATCTTTTTCGGAACACGGAATTTCACGATGACGGGTTGCTATGTAAATTGCATGTCTATTGGGTAGAACTTGCTCCAAGAGGATTTTTCTGTGGAAACTGCATGATTTTAGAGACTGACATTAGGAGAATACTACTAAATCAGAATAAAATTTCTATGTATAAATATGCACTGTAAGGTGGATTAAAGTTCGTTAATACACATGTACACAACTCATTAAGGAATGATTTTTGAATCCGTGGTGCATGTAACGTGTTCAGAACATGGAATGTCACGGTGATTGGAAGTAGGGAAATTACCTATCTTTTGGGTAGAACTGGCTCCAAGAGCATTTTTTCTGCCAAATCTGCCTCATTTTCAAAACTGGCTTTCAAACTAACTTGTGAAATCTGAGAAAATTCTTCAAAGTGCCAGTAAGCCTTGTATGGTGGATGAAAGTGCTGTAATCCACTTGCTAACATCTCTGTAGTGAATATTTGTCGCATCCGAAATGCATGTAGCGTGTTCGGAACACGGAATTTGACGGTGAGCGAATCCATGTAAATTACATGTCTATTGGTTAGAACCCGCTCCAAGAGGTTTTTGCCGTGAAATCGGCCTCATTTTCGAAACTGGCGTTTGGAAAACTCTGTGAAATCACAGAAAATGCTTCTAAGCATCTATATGCCTTCTATAGTGAAAAAGTCCTGTAATCCACATGCAAACAAATCTGTAGTGTATTTTTGTCGAATATTTTCTGCATGTAGCATGTTCGAAACACGTAATTTCACAGCGGGAGACTCTATGTAATTTACATATCTATTGGGTAGAACAGGCTCCAAAATATTTTTCCTTTGAAAAGTGCCTGATTTTCGAAAATGTTTTAGGAAATATCTGCGAACTCAGTGTTAATATTTCTAGGTGTCAATATGCCTTGTATGGTGGATGAAAGTTGTGTAACACACATGTACACAACTCATTAAGAATGTTTGTCAAATCCGTGATGTGTGTAGCGCGTTCGGAAAATGGACTGTCACGGTGACGCAAACTCTATAAATTACATATCTATTGGTTAGAACACACTCCAGGAGCATTTTACTGAAAAATCTGCCTGTTTGGAAACTGGTGTTATGAAAACGCTGCAAAATCTGAGTAAAAGCTTTAAGGTGGCAATATGTCTTCAACGGGTTGTTAAAGATGTGTAATTCACATGCTAAGAACTCAGAAGTGAATATTTGTTGAATCCGTGGTGCATGGACCGTTTTCGGAACACGGAATGTTACGGTGAAGTTATCTATGAAAATGAGATGTCTATTGGATAGAACATGCACCAAGAGAATTTTTCTGCGAAAACTGCCTGATTTTCGTAACTGACGTTAGGAAAATCGGCGAAATCTATGTAAATGTTTCTAGGTGTAAATATGCCTTGTACTGTGGTTCAAAAATAGGTAATCCACATGCTCATGGTCATTAAATAATGTTTGTCGAAGCCGTGATGAATGTAAAGTTTTTGGAACACGAAATGTCTCGGTGAGTGAAGCTCTGAAAATAACAATTCTGCTGGATAGAACTCGCTTGAATTGAATGTTTCTGTGAAAATTTCATGATATTCGAAACTGGATGTTAGGAAAAACCTGCGAAGTCAGAATAACTACTTCTAGGTGTAAATATGCCTTGTATGGTGGATGAAAGTTCGGTAATCCACATGCTAACAAATTTGTAGTGAATATTTGTCGAGTCCTTTATGCATGTAACATGTTCGTAACACGGAATTTCACAGCCAGGGAATTTATGTAAATTACATTTCCCTTGGTTAGAAATCAGTCCAAGAGGTTTTTCCTGAGAAATCGGCCTGATTTTCGAAACTGGCGTTAGGAAAACCCTGCGAAACCCAGATTACTAGATTCTCGGTTTTCATCTGCCTGTTATGGTGGATGAAAGTTCGGTAATCCGCATGCTAACTACTCTGTAGTGAATATTGTCGAATCCAAGATACGTGAAGTGTGTTCGGAACACAGAATATCACGGTGAGCGAATCTATGTAAAATACATGTCTGTTTGGTAGAATTTGCTCTAAGAGATTTTTCTGAGAAATCTGCCTCATTTTTGAACCTGGCATTTGAAAATATCTGCAAAATCAGAGAAAATGCTTCAAAGTGTCAATATGCCTTGTATTGTGATGCAAGAACGTAAAACCACATGCAAACAAATCTGTGGTGAATATTTTAAGAAAGCGTTATGCATGCATTGGGATCGTATCACGGAAAATCCCCGCAATGGAATCTATGTAAATTACACACCAATTGGTTAGAATTCGCTCCAAAAATTTTTCCCTGAGAAAACGGCCTGATTTTCCAAACTGGCCTTAGGAAAAAGCTGCAAATTCAGAGTTAATGTTTCTAGTTGTAAATATGCCTTGTATGGTGGATGAAAGTTCGGTAATTCACATGCTAACAAATTTTTGGTGAATATTTGTCGAGTCTTTATGCATGCAACATGTTCGTAACACGGAACTTCACAGCCAGGGAATTTATGTAAATTACATTTCCGTGGGTTAGAAATCACTCCAAGAGGTTTTTCCTGAGAAATCGTCCTGATTTTCGAAACTGGAGTTAGGAAAAAACTGCGAAAACAGGTTGCTAGATTCTCGGTGTACATCTGCCTTTTATGGTGAATGAAAGTTCGGTAATCCACATGCTAACTAGTCTGTAGAGAATATTTGTCGAATACGAGATAAATGAAGATTGTTCGGAACACAGAATATCACGGTGAGCGTATCTATGTAAAATAAATTTCTCTTGGGTAGAATTTGCTCTAAGAGTTTTTTCTGAGAAATCTGCCTCATTTTTGAACCTGGCGTTTGAAAATCTCTGCAAAATCAGAGAAAATGCTTCAAAGTGTCAATATGCATTTTATTGTGATGCAAGATCGTAAAACCACATGCAAACAAATCTGTGGTGAATATTTTTAGAAAGCGTTATGCATGCAGTGGGATCATATCATGGAAAATCCCGGTGGTGGAATCTATGTAAATTACACACCTATTGGTTAGAATTTGCTCCAAAAATTTTTCCCTGAGAAAACGGCCTGATTTTCCAAACTGGCATTAGGAAAAAGCTGCAAATTCAGAGTTAATGTTTCTACTTGTAAATATGCCATGTATGGTGGATGAAAGTTCTGTAATCTACATGTTCACAACTCATTCGAGAAAGTTTGTTGAAACCTTAATGCATGTAGCGTGTTCGGAAAATGGAATATCACTGTGAGGGAAACTATGTAAATTACAACTCTATTGGGAAGTACTCGCTCCACGAGTATTTTTCTGCTAAATCTGCCTCCTTTTCAAAACTGGCATTAGGAAAATTTTTCGAAATGTGAGAAAATGCTTCAAATTGTCAACATGGCTTTTATGGTGGATGAAAGTTCGGTAATCCTTATGCTAACAACTCTGTAGTGAATATTTGTTGAATCCGTGATGCATGTATCTTTTTCGGAACACGGAATTTCACGATGACGGGTTGTATGTAAATTGCATGTCTATTGGGTAGAACTTGCTCCAAGAGGATTTTTCTGTGGAAACTGCATGATTTTAGAGACTGACATTAGGAGAATACTACTAAATCAGAATAAAATTTCTATGTATAAATATGCACTGTAAGGTGGATTAAAGTTCGTTAATACACATGTACACAACTCATTAAGGAATGATTTTTGAATCCGTGGTGCATGTAACGTGTTCAGAACATGGAATGTCACGGTGATTGGAAGTAGGGAAATTACCTATCTTTTGGGTAGAACTGGCTCCAAGAGCATTTTTTCTGCCAAATCTGCCTCATTTTCAAAACTGGCTTTCAAACTAACTTGTGAAATCTGAGAAAATTCTTCAAAGTGCCAGTAAGCCTTGTATGGTGGATGAAAGTGCTGTAATCCACTTGCTAACATCTCTGTAGTGAATATTTGTCGCATCCGAAATGCATGTAGCGTGTTCGGAACACGGAATTTGACGGTGAGCGAATCCATGTAAATTACATGTCTATTGGTTAGAACCCGCTCCAAGAGGTTTTTGCCGTGAAATCGGCCTCATTTTCGAAACTGGCGTTTGGAAAACTCTGTGAAATCACAGAAAATGCTTCTAAGCATCTATATGCCTTCTATAGTGAAAAAGTCCTGTAATCCACATGCAAACAAATCTGTAGTGTATTTTTGTCGAATATTTTCTGCATGTAGCATGTTCGAAACACGTAATTTCACAGCGGGAGACTCTATGTAATTTACATATCTATTGGGTAGAACAGGCTCCAAAATATTTTTCCTTTGAAAAGTGCCTGATTTTCGAAAATGTTTTAGGAAATATCTGCGAACTCAGTGTTAATATTTCTAGGTGTCAATATGCCTTGTATGGTGGATGAAAGTTGTGTAACACACATGTACACAACTCATTAAGAATGTTTGTCAAATCCGTGATGTGTGTAGCGCGTTCGGAAAATGGACTGTCACGGTGACGCAAACTCTATAAATTACATATCTATTGGTTAGAACACACTCCAGGAGCATTTTACTGAAAAATCTGCCTGTTTGGAAACTGGTGTTATGAAAACGCTGCAAAATCTGAGTAAAAGCTTTAAGGTGGCAATATGTCTTCAACGGGTTGTTAAAGATGTGTAATTCACATGCTAAGAACTCAGAAGTGAATATTTGTTGAATCCGTGGTGCATGGACCGTTTTCGGAACACGGAATGTTACGGTGAAGTTATCTATGAAAATGAGATGTCTATTGGATAGAACATGCACCAAGAGAATTTTTCTGCGAAAACTGCCTGATTTTCGTAACTGACGTTAGGAAAATCGGCGAAATCTATGTAAATGTTTCTAGGTGTAAATATGCCTTGTACTGTGGTTCAAAAATAGGTAATCCACATGCTCATGGTCATTAAATAATGTTTGTCGAAGCCGTGATGAATGTAAAGTTTTTGGAACACGAAATGTCTCGGTGAGTGAAGCTCTGAAAATAACAATTCTGCTGGATAGAACTCGCTTGAATTGAATGTTTCTGTGAAAATTTCATGATATTCGAAACTGGATGTTAGGAAAAACCTGCGAAGTCAGAATAACTACTTCTAGGTGTAAATATGCCTTGTATGGTGGATGAAAGTTCGGTAATCCACATGCTAACAAATTTGTAGTGAATATTTGTCGAGTCCTTTATGCATGTAACATGTTCGTAACACGGAATTTCACAGCCAGGGAATTTATGTAAATTACATTTCCCTTGGTTAGAAATCAGTCCAAGAGGTTTTTCCTGAGAAATCGGCCTGATTTTCGAAACTGGCGTTAGGAAAACCCTGCAAACCCAGATTACTAGATTCTCGGTTTTCATCTGCCTGTTATGGTGGATGAAAGTTCGGTAATCCGCATGCTAACTACTCTGTAGTGAATATTGTCGAATCCAAGATACGTGAAGTGTGTTCGGAACACAGAATATCACGGTGAGCGAATCTATGTAAAATACATGTCTGTTTGGTAGAATTTGCTCTAAGAGATTTTTCTGAGAAATCTGCCTCATTTTTGAACCTGGCATTTGAAAATATCTGCAAAATCAGAGAAAATGCTTCAAAGTGTCAATATGCCTTGTATTGTGATGCAAGAACGTAAAACCACATGCAAACAAATCTGTGGTGAATATTTTAAGAAAGCGTTATGCATGCATTGGGATCGTATCACGGAAAATCCCCGCAATGGAATCTATGTAAATTACACACCAATTGGTTAGAATTCGCTCCAAAAATTTTTCCCTGAGAAAACGGCCTGATTTTCCAAACTGGCCTTAGGAAAAAGCTGCAAATTCAGAGTTAATGTTTCTAGTTGTAAATATGCCTTGTATGGTGGATGAAAGTTCGGTAATTCACATGCTAACAAATTTTTGGTGAATATTTGTCGAGTCTTTATGCATGCAACATGTTCGTAACACGGAACTTCACAGCCAGGGAATTTATGTAAATTACATTTCCGTGGGTTAGAAATCACTCCAAGAGGTTTTTCCTGAGAAATCGTCCTGATTTTCGAAACTGGAGTTAGGAAAAAACTGCGAAAACAGGTTGCTAGATTCTCGGTGTACATCTGCCTTTTATGGTGAATGAAAGTTCGGTAATCCACATGCTAACTAGTCTGTAGAGAATATTTGTCGAATACGAGATAAATGAAGATTGTTCGGAACACAGAATATCACGGTGAGCGTATCTATGTAAAATAAATTTCTCTTGGGTAGAATTTGCTCTAAGAGTTTTTTCTGAGAAATCTGCCTCATTTTTGAACCTGGCGTTTGAAAATCTCTGCAAAATCAGAGAAAATGCTTCAAAGTGTCAATATGCATTTTATTGTGATGCAAGATCGTAAAACCACATGCAAACAAATCTGTGGTGAATATTTTTAGAAAGCGTTATGCATGCAGTGGGATCATATCATGGAAAATCCCGGTGGTGGAATCTATGTAAATTACACACCTATTGGTTAGAATTTGCTCCAAAAATTTTTCCCTGAGAAAACGGCCTGATTTTCCAAACTGGCATTAGGAAAAAGCTGCAAATTCAGAGTTAATGTTTCTACTTGTAAATATGCCATGTATGGTGGATGAAAGTTCTGTAATCTACATGTTCACAACTCATTCGAGAAAGTTTGTTGAAACCTTAATGCATGTAGCGTGTTCGGAAAATGGAATATCACTGTGAGGGAAACTATGTAAATTACAACTCTATTGGGAAGTACTCGCTCCACGAGTATTTTTCTGCTAAATCTGCCTCCTTTTCAAAACTGGCATTAGGAAAATTTTTCGAAATGTGAGAAAATGCTTCAAATTGTCAACATGGCTTTTATGGTGGATGAAAGTTCGGTAATCCTTATGCTAACAACTCTGTAGTGAATATTTGTTGAATCCGTGATGCATGTATCTTTTTCGGAACACGGAATTTCACGATGACGGGTTGTATGTAAATTGCATGTCTATTGGGTAGAACTTGCTCCAAGAGGATTTTTCTGTGGAAACTGCATGATTTTAGAGACTGACATTAGGAGAATACTACTAAATCAGAATAAAATTTCTATGTATAAATATGCACTGTAAGGTGGATTAAAGTTCGTTAATACACATGTACACAACTCATTAAGGAATGATTTTTGAATCCGTGGTGCATGTAACGTGTTCAGAACATGGAATGTCACGGTGATTGGAAGTAGGGAAATTACCTATCTTTTGGGTAGAACTGGCTCCAAGAGCATTTTTTCTGCCAAATCTGCCTCATTTTCAAAACTGGCTTTCAAACTAAGGTGTGAAATCTGAGAAAATTCTTCAAAGTGCCAGTAAGCCTTGTATGGTGGATGAAAGTGCTGTAATCCACTTGCTAACATCTCTGTAGTGAATATTTGTCGCATCCGAAATGCATGTAGCGTGTTCGGAACACGGAATTTGACGGTGAGCGAATCCATGTAAATTACATGTCTATTGGTTAGAACCCGCTCCAAGAGGTTTTTGCCGTGAAATCGGCCTCATTTTCGAAACTGGCGTTTGGAAAACTCTGTGAAATCACAGAAAATGCTTCTAAGCATCTATATGCCTTCTATAGTGAAAAAGTCCTGTAATCCACATGCAAACAAATCTGTAGTGTATTTTTGTCGAATATTTTCTGCATGTAGCATGTTCGAAACACGTAATTTCACAGCGGGAGACTCTATGTAATTTACATATCTATTGGGTAGAACAGGCTCCAAAATATTTTTCCTTTGAAAAGTGCCTGATTTTCGAAAATGTTTTAGGAAATATCTGCGAACTCAGTGTTAATATTTCTAGGTGTCAATATGCCTTGTATGGTGGATGAAAGTTGTGTAACACACATGTACACAACTCATTAAGAATGTTTGTCAAATCCGTGATGTGTGTAGCGCGTTCGGAAAATGGACTGTCACGGTGACGCAAACTCTATAAATTACATATCTATTGGTTAGAACACACTCCAGGAGCATTTTACTGAAAAATCTGCCTGTTTGGAAACTGGTGTTATGAAAACGCTGCAAAATCTGAGTAAAAGCTTTAAGGTGGCAATATGTCTTCAACGGGTTGTTAAAGATGTGTAATTCACATGCTAAGAACTCAGAAGTGAATATTTGTTGAATCCGTGGTGCATGGACCGTTTTCGGAACACGGAATGTTACGGTGAAGTTATCTATGAAAATGAGATGTCTATTGGATAGAACATGCACCAAGAGAATTTTTCTGCGAAAACTGCCTGATTTTCGTAACTGACGTTAGGAAAATCGGCGAAATCTATGTAAATGTTTCTAGGTGTAAATATGCCTTGTACTGTGGTTCAAAAATAGGTAATCCACATGCTCATGGTCATTAAATAATGTTTGTCGAAGCCGTGATGAATGTAAAGTTTTTGGAACACGAAATGTCTCGGTGAGTGAAGCTCTGAAAATAACAATTCTGCTGGATAGAACTCGCTTGAATTGAATGTTTCTGTGAAAATTTCATGATATTCGAAACTGGATGTTAGGAAAAACCTGCGAAGTCAGAATAACTACTTCTAGGTGTAAATATGCCTTGTATGGTGGATGAAAGTTCGGTAATCCACATGCTAACAAATTTGTAGTGAATATTTGTCGAGTCCTTTATGCATGTAACATGTTCGTAACACGGAATTTCACAGCCAGGGAATTTATGTAAATTACATTTCCCTTGGTTAGAAATCAGTCCAAGAGGTTTTTCCTGAGAAATCGGCCTGATTTTCGAAACTGGCGTTAGGAAAACCCTGCGAAACCCAGATTACTAGATTCTCGGTTTTCATCTGCCTGTTATGGTGGATGAAAGTTCGGTAATCCGCATGCTAACTACTCTGTAGTGAATATTGTCGAATCCAAGATACGTGAAGTGTGTTCGGAACACAGAATATCACGGTGAGCGAATCTATGTAAAATACATGTCTGTTTGGTAGAATTTGCTCTAAGAGTTTTTTCTGAGAAATCTGCCTCATTTTTGAACCTGGCGTATGAAAATCTCTGCAAAATCAGAGAAAATGTTTCAAAGTGTCAATAGGCCTTGTATTGTGATGCAAGATCGTAAAACCACATGCAAACAATTCTGTGGTGAATATTTTTAGAAAGCGTTATGCATGCAGTGTGATCGTATCACGGAAAATACCCGCGATGGAATCTATGTAAATTACACACCTATTGGTTAGAATTCGCTC
This sequence comes from Camelus ferus, assembly GCF_009834535.1. NCBI lineage: Eukaryota > Metazoa > Chordata > Mammalia > Artiodactyla > Camelidae > Camelus > Camelus ferus. The sequence continues at coordinate 67,999,501 of NC_045708.1, forward strand.
CAAAAATTTTTCCGTGAGAAAACGGTCTGAATTTCCAAACTGGCATTAGGAAAAATGCTGCAAATTCAGAGTTAATGTTTCTAGTTGTAAATATGCCATGTATGGTGGATGAAAGTTCTGTAATCTACATGTTCACAACTCATTCGGGAAAGTTTTTTGAAACCTTGATGCATGTAGCGTGTTCGGAAAATGGAATATCACTGTGAGGGAAACTATGTAAATTACATTTCTATTGGGAAGTACTCGATTCACGAGGATTTTTCTGCTATATCTGACTCCTTTTCAAAACTGGCATTAGGAAAAACTTTTGAAATGTGAGAAAATGCTTCAAATAGTCAACATGGCTTTTATGGTGGATGAAAGTTCGGTAATCCTTATGCTAACAACTCTGTAGTGAATATTTGTCGAATCCTTGATGCATGTAGCTTTTTCGGAACACGGAATTTCACGATGACGGGTTCTATGTATATTGCATGTCTATTGGGTAGAACTCGCTTCGAGAGAGTTTTTCTGCGAAAATTTCGTCATTTTTGAACCTGGCGTTTAGAAAACACTTCAAAATCTGAGAAAATACTTCTAAGAATCAATATTCAATGTATTGTGATGACAGTTCGGTAATCCACATGCTAACAAATTTGTAGTGAAAATTTATCGAATCCTTTATGCATGTAACATGTTCGGAACATGGAATTACACGGCCAGGGATTTTACATAAACTAAATTTCCCTTGGTTAGAAATCACTCCAAGAGATTTTTCCTGAGAAATCGGCCTGATTTTCGAAACTGGCGTCAGGATAAACCTGCGAAACCAGATTACTAGATTCTCGGTGTACATCTGCCTTTTATGGTGGATGAAATTTCGGTAATCCGCATGCTAACTAGCTCTGTAGTGAATATTTGTCGAATCCGAGATACGTGAAGATTGTTCGGAACACAGAATATCACGGTGAGCGAATCCTATGTAAAATACATTTCTCTTGGGTAGAATTTGCTCTAAGAGTTTTTTCTGAGAAATCTGCCTCATTTTTGAACCTGGCGTTTGAAAATCTCTGCAAAATCAGAGAAAATTCTTCAAAGTGTCAATATGCCTTTTATTGTGATGCAAGATCGTAAACCACATGCAAACTAATCTGTGGTGAATATTTTTAGAAAGCGTTATGCATGCAGTGGGATCATATCACTGGAAAATCCCGGCTAGTGGAATCTATGTAAATTACACACCTATTGGTTAGAATTCGCTCCAAAATTTTTCCCTGAGAAAACGGCCTGATTTTCCAAACTGGCATTAGGAAAAAGCTGCAAATTCAGAGTTAATGTTTCTACTTGTAAATATGCCATGTATGGTGGATGAAAGTTCTGTAATCTACATGTTCACAACTCATTCGAGAAAGTTTGTTGAAACCTTATGCATGTAGCGTGTTCGGAAAATGGAATATCACTGTGAGGGAAACTATGTAAATTACAACTTCTATTGGGAAGTACTCGCTCCACGAGTATTTTTCTGCTAAATCTGCCTCCTTTTCAAAACTGGCATTAGGAAAACTTTTCGAAATGTGAGAAAATGCTTCAAATTGTCAACATGGCTTTTATGGTGGATGAAAGTTCGGTAATCCTTATGCTAACAACTCTGTAGTGAATATTTGTTGAATCCGTGATGCATGTAGCTTTTTCGGAACACGGAATTTCACGATGACGGGTTCTATGTAAATTGCATGTCTATTGGGTAGAACTCGCTCCAAGAGGATTTTTCTGTGGAAACTGCATGATTTTAGAGACTGACATTAGGAGAATACTACTAAATCAGAATAAAATTTCTATGTATAAATATGCACTGTAAGGTGGATTAAAGTTCGTTAATACACATGTACACAACTCATTAAAGAATGTTTGTTGAATCCGTGGTGCATGTAACGTGTTCAGAACACAGAATGTCACGGTGATTGAACGTAGGGAAATTACCTATCTTTTGGGTAGAAATGGCTCCAAGAGCATTTTTCTGCCAAATCTGCCTCATTTTCAAAACTGGCATTCAAACTAACGTGTGAAATCTGAGAAAATTCTTCAAAGTGTCAGTAAGACTTGTATGGTGGATGAAAGTGCTGTAATCCACTTGCTAACAACTCTGTAGTGAATATTTGTCGCATCCGAGATGCATGTAGCGTGTTCGGAACACGGAATTTGACGGTGAGCGAATCCATGTAAATTACATATCTATTGTTTAGAACCCGCTCCAAGAGGTTTTTGCTGTGAAATCGGCCTCATTTTCGAAACTGGCGTTTGGAAATCTCTGTGAAATCACAAAAAATGCTTCTAAGCATCTATATGCCTTCTATAGTGAGAAAGTCCTGTAATCCACATGCAAACAACCCTGTAGTGTATTTTTGTCGAAACTTTTCTGCATGTAGCGTGTTCAAAACACGTAATTTCACAGTGGGAGAATCTATGTAATTTACATATCTATTGGGTAGAACACGCTCCAACAGTTTTTTCCTTTGAAAACTGCCTGATTTTCGAAACTGCTATTAGGAAATATCTGCGAACTCACTGTTAATGTTTCTAGGTGTCAATATGCCTTGTATGGTTGATGAAAGTTGTGTAATACACATGTACACAACTCATTAAGAATGTTTGTCAAATCCGTGATGTGTGTAACGCGTTCGGAACATGGACTGTCACGGTGAGGCAAACTATGTAAATTACATATCTCTTGGTTAGAACACGCTCCAGGAGCATTTTACTGAAAAATCTGCCTCAGTTTGGAAACTGTTGTTATGAAAACGCTGCAAAATCTGAGTAAATGCTTTAAGGTGACAATGTGTCTTCAATGGGTTATTAAAGAAGTGTAATTCACATGCTAAGAACTCAGCAGTGAATATTTGTTGAATCCGTGGTGCATGGACGATTTTCGGAACACGGAATGTTACGGTGAAGGTATCTATGAAAATGAGATGTCTATTGGATAGAACATGCACCAAGAGAATTTTTCTGCGAAAACTGCCTGATTTTCGTAAGTGATAGTTAGGAAAACCTGCGAAATCTAAGTAAATGTTTCTAGGTGTAAATATGCCTTGTATTGTGGTTGAAAATCGGTAATCCACATGCTCACGGTCATTAAAAAATGTTTGTTGAAGCCGTGATGAATGTAACGTTTTCGGAACACGGAATGTCTCGGTGAGTGAAGCTCTGAAAATAACAATTCTGCTGGATAGAACTCGCTTGAATTGAATGTTTCTGTGAAAATTTCATGATTTTCGAAACTGGATGTTAGGAAAAACCTGCGAAATCAGAATAACTACTTCTAGTGTAAATACGCCTTTTATGGTGGATGAAAGTTCAGTAATCCACATGCTCACACTCATTAAAGAATGTTTGTCGAACTCGTGATGCATGTAACGTGTTCGGAATACAAAATGTCATAGTGAAAGAGACAATGTAAGTACATGTCTATTGGGTAGAACTCGTTTGAAGAGAATTTTTCAGCGAAAAGTGCCTCATTTTGAAAAATGCCATTAGGAGAACCCTGTGAAATCTGAGAAAATGCTTCTGCGTGTCAATATGCCTGGAATGATGAATGAAAGTCCGGTAATCCACATGTTAATAACAGTGTAGTAATTATTTTTTAAACCGTGATTCATGTAGCGCTTTTGGAAAACGGAATTTCACGGTAATGAAACTATGTAAATTAAAATTCTATTGAGTAGAACGAGCTAGAAGAGAATTTTTCTGCGAAAATGGCATGATTATCGAATCTGAAGTTTGGAAAAAGCTGCAAAAGGGAGTAAATATTTGCAGGTGTAAATGTGCCTTTATGTTGCAAGAAAGTTCGGTAATCCACATTTTCACAACATATTAAAGAATCTTTTTCTAATTCGTGATGCATGTAGCGTGTTCAGAACGTGAAATTTCCCGGTGATTGAAACTATGTAAATGAACTTCTCTAATGGGTAGAACTCGCTCCGAGAGAGTTTTTCTGCGAAAACTTCGTCATTTTTAAACCTGGCGTTTAGAAAACGCTTCAAAATCTGAGAAAATACTTCTAAGAATCAATATTCAATGTATTGTGATGAAAGTTCGGTAATCCACATGCTAACAAATTTGTAGTGAATATTTATCGAATCCTTTATGCATGTAACATGTTCGGAACACGGATTTCACGGCCCGGGAATTTTTGTAAATTACATTTCCCTTGGTTAGAAATCACACCAAGAGATTTTTCCTGAGAAATCGGCCTGATTTTTGAAACTGGCGTTAGAAAACACTGCGAACCCAGATTACAAGATTCTCGGTGTACATCTGCCTTTTTTGGTGGATGAAAGTTCGGTAATCCGCATGCTAACTAATCTATAGTGAATATTTGTCGAATCCGAGATACGTGAATTGTGTTCGGAACACAGAATATCACGGTGAGTGAATCCATTAAAAATATATGTCTACTGGTTAGATCCCGCTCCAAGAGGTTTTTGCTGTGAAATCGTCCTCATTTTCGTAACTGGCGTTTGGAAAAATCTGTGAAATCACAGAAAATGCTTCTAAGGATCTATATGCATTCCATAGTGTGAAAGTGCAGTAATCCCCATGCAAACAACCCTGTAGTGTATATTTGTCGAATATTTTCGGTATGTAGCATGTTCAAAACACGTAAATCCACAGCGGGAGAATCTATGAAATTTACATATCTATTAGATAGAACACGCTCCAACAGTTTTTTCCTTTGAAAACTGCCTGATTTTCGAAACTGCTATTAGGAAATAACTGCGAACTCAGTGTTAAGGTTTCTAGATGTCAATATGTCTGGTATGGTGGATGAAAGTTGTGTAACACACATGTACACAACTCATGAAGAATGTTTGTCAAATCCGTGATGTGTGTAGCGCGTTTGGAAAATGGACTGTCACGGTGAGGCAAACTATGTAAATTACATATCTATTGGTTAGAACACGCTCCAGGAGCATTTTACTGAAAAATCTGCCTCAGTTTGGAAACTGGTGTTATGAAAACGCTGCAAAATCTGAATAAAAGCTTTAAGGTGACAATATGTATTCAACAGGTTATTAAAGATGTGTAATTCACATGCTAAGAACTCAGAAGTGAATATTTGTTGAATCCGTGGTGCATGGACCGTTTTCGGAACACGGAATGTTACGGTGAAGGTATCTATGAAAATGAGATGTCTATTGGATAGAACATGCACCAAGAGAATTTCTCTGCGAAAACTGCCTAATTTTCGTAACTGACGTTAGGAAATCCGGCGTAATGTAAGTAAATATTTCTAGGTGAAAATATGCCTTGTATTGTGGTTGAAAAACCGGTAATCCATATGCTCACGGTCATTAAAGAATGTTTGTCGAAGCCGTGATGATGTAATGTTTTCGGAACACGGAATGTCTCGGGGAGTGAAGCTCTGAAAATAACAATTCTGCTGGTTAGAACTCGCTTGAATTGAATCTTTCTGTGAAAATTCCATGATTTTCGAAACTGGATGTTAGGAAAAACCTGTGAAATCAGAATAATTAGTTCTAGGTGTAAATATGCTTTGTATGGTGGATGAAAGTTCGGTAATCCACATGCTAACAAATTTGTAGTGAATGTTTTTCGAGTCCTTTATGCATGTAACATGTTCGGAACACGGAATTTCACGGCCAGGGAATTTATGTAAATTACATTCCCCTTGGTTAGTAAATCACTCCAAGAGTTTTTCCTGAAAATCGGCCTGATTTTGGAAACTGGCGTTAGGAAAACCTGTAAACAGATTACTAGATTCTCGTTGTACATCTGCCTTTATGGTGGACGAAAGTTCGGTAATCCACATGCTAACAATTTGTAGTCAAGATTTTCGACTCCTTTATGCATGTAACATGTTCGGAACACGGAATTTCACGGCCAGGGAATTTATGTAAATTACATTTCCCTTGGTTAGAAATCACTCCAAGAGTTTTTTCCTGAAAATCGCCCTGATTTCGAACTGGCGTTAGGAAAATCCTGCAAACCCAGATTACTTGATTCTCGGTATACATCTGCCTTTTATGGTGGATGAAAGTTCAGTAATCCCATGATAACTAGTCTGTAGAGAATATTTTGTCGAATCCGAGATACATGAAGTGTGTTCGGAACACAGAATATCCGGTGAGCGTATCTATGTAAGATACATTTCTCTTGGGTAGAATTTGCTCTAAGAGTTTTTTTCTGAGAAATCTGCCTCATTTTGAACCTGGCGTTTGAAAATCTCTGCAAAATCAGAGAAAAATGCTTCAAGTGTCAATATGCCTTCTATTGTGATGCAAGATCGTAAAACCACATGCAAACAAATCTGTGGTGAATATTTTAGGAAAGCTTTATGCATGCATTGGGATCGTATCACGGAAAATCCCCGCGATGGAATCTATGTAAATTACACACCTATTGGTTAGAATTCGCTCCAAAAATTTTTCCCTGAGAAAACGGCCTGATTTTCCAAATTGGCATTAGGAAAAAGCTGCAAATTCAGAGTTAATGTTTCTAGTTGTAAATATGCCATGTATGGTGGATGAAAGTTCTGTAATCTACATGTTCACAACTCATTCGAGAAAGTTTGTTGAAACCTTGATGTATGTAAGCGTGTGACGAAAATGGAATGTCACTGTGAGGGAAACTATCTAAATTACATTTCTATTGGGAAGTACTCGCTCCACGAGAATTTTTCTGCTAAATCTGCCTCCTTTTCAATACTGGCATTAGGAAAAACTTACGAAATGTGAGAAAATTCTTCAAATTGTCAACATGGCTTTTATGGTGGATGAAAGTTCGGTAATCCTCATGCTAACAACTCTGTAGTGAATATTTGTCGAATCCGTGATGCATGTAGCTTTTTCGGAACACGGAATTTCACGATGACGGTTCTATGTAAATTGCATGTCTATTGGGTAGAACTCGCTCCAAGAGGATTTTTCTGTGGGAAACTGCATGATTTTAGAGACTGACATTAGGAGAACACTACTAATCATAATAAATTTCTATGTATAAATATGCACTGTAAGGTGGATTAAAGTTCGTTTAAACACATGTACACAACTCATTAAAGAATGTTTGTTGAATCCGTGGTGCATGTAACGTGTTCAGAACATGGAATGTCACGGTGATTGAAAGTAGGGAAATTACCTATCTTTTGGGTAGAAATGGCTCCAAGAGCATTTTTCTGCCAAATCTGCCTCATTTTCAAAACTGGCATTCAACTAACGTGTGAAATCTGAGAAAATTCTTCAAAGTGTCAGTAAGACTTGTATGGTGGATGAAAGTGCTGTAATCCACTTGCTAACAACTCTGTAGTGAATATTTGTCGCATCCGAGATGCATGTAGTGTTCGGAACACGGAATTTGACGGTGAGCGAATCCATGTAAATTACATATCTATTTGTTAGAACCCGCTCCAAGAGGTTTTTGCCTGTGAAATCGGCCTCATTTTCGAAACTGGCGTTTGGGAAATCCTCTGTGAAATCACAGAAAATGCTTCTAAGCATCTATATGCCTTCTATAGTAGAAAAGTCCTGTAATCCACATCAAACAACATGTAGTGTATTTTGTCGAAACTTTTCTGCATGTAGCGTGTTCAAAACACGTAATTTCACAGTGGGAGAATCTATGTAATTTACATATCTATTGGGTAGAACACGCTCCAACAGTTTTTTCCTTTGAAAACTGCCTGATTTTCGAAACTGCTATTAGGAAATATCTGCGAACTCAGTGCGTTAATGTTTCTAGGTGTCAATATGCCTTGTATGGTGGATGAAAGTTGTGTAATACACATGTACACAACTCATTAAGAATGTTTGTCAAATCCGTGATGTGTGTAACGCGTTCGGAACATGGACTGTCACGGTGAGGCAAACTATGTAAATTACATATCTCTTGGTTAGAACAGCTCCAGGAGCATTTTACTGAAAAATCTGCCTCAGTTTGGAACTGTTATGAAAACGCTGCAAAATCTGAGTAAATGCTTTAAGGTGACAATGTCTTTCAATGGGTTATTAAAGAAGTGTAATTCACATGCTAAGAACTCAGCAGTGAACATTTGTTGAATCCGTGGTGCATGGACTTTTTGAACGGAATGTTACGGTGAGATCTATGAAAATGAGATGTCTATTGGATAGAACATGCACCAAGAGAATTTTTCTGCGAAAACTGCCTGATTTTCGTAAGTGATGTTAGGAAAACCTGCGAAAATGTGTAAATGTTTCTAGGTGTAAATATGCCTTGTATTGTGGTTGAAAATCGGTAATCCACATGCTCACGGTCATTAAAATGTTTGTTGAAGCCGTGATGAATGTAACGTTTTCGGAACACGGAATGTCTCGGTGAGTGAAGCTCTGAAAATAACAATTCTGCTGGATAGAACTCGCTTGAATTGAATGTTTCTGAAAATTTCATGATTTTCGAAACTGGATGTTAGGAAAAACCTGCGAAATCAGAATAACTACTTCTAAGTGTAAATACGCCTTTATGGTGGATGAAAGTTCAGTAATCCACATGCTCACACTCATTAAAGAATGTTTGTCGACTCGTGATGCATGAACGTGTTCGGAATACAAATGTCATAGTGAAAGAAAATGTAAGTTACATGTCTATTGGGTAGAACTCGTTTGAAGAGAATTTTTCAGCGAAAAGTGCCTCATTTTGAAAAATGCCATTAGGAGAACCCTGTGAAATCTGAGAAAATGCTTCTGCGTGTCAATATGCCTGAATGATGAATGAAAGTCCGGTAATCCACATGTTAATAACAGTGTAGTAATTATTTTTTAAACCGTGATTCATGTAGCGCTTTTGGAAAACGAATTTCACGGTAATGAAACTATGTAAATTAAATTCTATTGAGTAGAACGAGCTAGAAGAGAATTTTTCTGCGAAATTGCATGATTATCGAATCTGAAGTTTGGAAAAAGCTGCAAAAAGGGAGTAAATATTTGCAGGTGTAAATGTGCCTTTATGTTGCAAGAAAGTTCGGTAATCCACATTTTCACAACATATTAAAGAATCTTTTTCTAATTCGTGATGCATGTAGCGTGTTCAGAACGTGAATTTCCCGGTGATTGAAACTATGTAAATGACTTCTCTATGGGTAGAACTCGCTCCGAGAGAGTTTTTCTGCGAAAACTTCGTCATTTTTAACCTGGCGTTTAGAAAACGCTTCAAAATCTGAGAAAATACTTCTAAGAATCATTTCAATGTATTGTGATGAAGTTCGGTAATCCACATGCTAACAAATTTGTAGTGAATATTTCGAATCCTTTATGCATGTAACATGTTCGGAACACGGAATTTCACGGCCC
>NC_045708.1:68008899-68041957 GCF_009834535.1 Camelus ferus
TTTCTTGGTTACAGGAACTCACTCGTGAGGATCTGGAAATGCATTAAGAGGAAATCTAGCAGGGAAAAGAAGCAGAAGCAGAAGCAGGTCTCAGTTTTCTCTGAGGCTGATCCTAAATGAAAAAACTTTCCTTGGCTTCCAGAATAGACAACCTGCATGGTTCCCTTAGCAAAAGAGTGAGGAGGAGAGAAAACCGAATGTGTTTGCAAATCATCCTTCACCAACCCTGTTGGAACACAGAATTTTGGTGTTAGTGGCACTGCCCGACCTATAAATATAAGAGAAGGAACAAGCTCTAATAAGGTTTTTGAGCGAAAAATGCTTTTAGCTTTAAACCTACTCTAGAAATCATGCTGAGAAATCATGGTAAGTGCTTGAGGTGTAGCCTTGCTGTTTACGTTACATAAAGGAATGCGTCCCCACATGTACCATTTTGGGAACGGAATATGTGTTGCAGCCTCCTTCACTTAGGTTTTTGGAAACCCAGAGTTTCTGGCCACGGGGAAATAGGCTAGTTACATATCAAAGGGGAGGCAAAAACTCCAGCGTGCTTTTCCATTGCAAACCGATTTTACTACAGACCGGCTTTAAGAATCATGCTGAGAAAAGAGAGTAAGTGTTTCTACATGTCACTCAACCTTTTATGACGGATGTAAAAAGCCTCTCCACATGATCACTTCTGACATCTCAATCTGTGTGGAAGCTGTTGTAAAACTAGATTTTTGGGTACACAGAGCTTCTGTCTTAGAGCATCTACACTAATTATATATGTAAAGGGAGGCACAATCTCCAAAACGGTTATCCACAGGAAACGGCTTTAACTTTGAAACCGGCATCAGGAAACATTCTGAGAAATCAGAGAATGTGTCTCTAGAAGTCCCCTTGTATTTTATGCTGGATGAAATAAAGCCTCTATACATGATAAATTTTTAGGTCTGTATGCGTATGGAAGCCGCGTTTCCACTGGCTTGTTGGGAAACCAGAGTTTTTGGCCAGGGGAAACTACACTGCTTTTATATATATGGCTATGTATTAGGACCAAATCGGTTTTCCAGTGCAAAAAACTCTTCTTGGAAACCGGCTTTGAGAAACAAACAGAGAAAACAGAGTAAGTGTTTCTGTATTACTTAACTTAAATACTAGATGATAGAACAGCTCAGCACATGGTGAATTCCCACATCAGAATGTGTGTTGGAGAAGTCCTTCACATAAATTCTTCGAAAAACAGAGTTACTGGTCTAGAGAAAATACATTACATACATATCCCAGGGCAAGCACTACTGCAAAAAAATTTTAAAGAGCAAACAAGATTTACATGAAAACCGACCGTTGAATCCTTACACAGAAATAAGAGAAGGTGTTATTAAAATACACTCTACCTATAAACTGGATAAAAGAACGTCCCAACAAATGATGAAATATGAAAGAAAGTCTCTCCACATGCTAAGTTCTGAGAGATAAGTGTGTGTGAAAGCCGTCCTTCATCTAGCTTGTTGGGAACAAAAGTTTCCTTTAAGGAGCAAAGTACACTCCATACATATATATGGGGAGATAATAGCTCCAAATCGGTTTTACAGGGAAAACTGCAGGAAATTCAAACCGGCACTAGGAAACAGACAGAGAAACCAGAGAAAAAGTTTCTCCTGCAAACAATTCGCTTTGGGCTAGATAAACGAAAGTCTCTCCACATGCTCATTTCTGAGAGATAAGTGTGAGTGAATGCCGTTATTCAACTAGACTGTTGGGAACACCAAGTTTCTTCTCAGTAGCAAACTACCCTCCATACATATATATGGGGAGTTTCTAGGAGCAACTCACTTTCACAGTGAAAACTGCAGGATCTTAAAACCAGCACTAGGAAACAGAATGAGAAACCAGAGTAAAAGTTTCTCCTGCAACCCGTTCCTTTTTCTTACATGAACGAAAGTCTCTCCACATGCTCAGTTCTGAGAGATATGTGGGTGTGAAATCCGTCCTTCACCTAGATTGTTTGGAAAACAAAGTTTCTTTTCAGTTGCAATCTCCAATCCATACATATATATGGGGTGGTACTAGCTCCAACTCGGTTTTACAGTGAAAACTGCAGGAACATCAAACCGGCACTAGGAAACAGACTGAGAAACCAGAGAAAAAGTTTCTCCTGCAACCCGGTCCCTTTGTGCTAGATGAACGAACGTCTCTCCACATGCTCATTTCTGAGAGATAAGTGTTTGTGAAAGCCGACATTCATCTAGCTTGTTGGGAACACAAAGTTTCTTTTCAGTTGCAAACAACACTCCATACATATATATGGGGAGGTACTAGCCCCAACTCGGTTTCACAGTGAAAACTGCAGGAACTTCAAACCGGCACAAGGAAACTGACTGAGAAACCAGAGTAAAAGTTTCTCCTGCAACACGTTCCTTTGGGCTAGATGAACGAACGTCCATCCACATGTTCAGTTCTGAGAGATATGTGTGTATGAAAGCCGTCCTTCAACTAGCTTGTTGGGAACACATAGTTTCTTTTCAGTTGCAAACTCCATTCCATACATATATATGGGGAGGTACTAGCTCCAACTCGGTTTTACAGTGTAACCTGCAGGAATTTAACACCGGAATTCCAAAAAAACCGAGAATCCATAGTAAAAGTTTCTCCTGAACCCCGTTCCCTTTGAGCTGGATGAACGAACGCCTCTGAACATGCTCATTTCTGAGAGACAATAGTGTGTGAAAGCCGACTTCAACTAGCTTGTTGGGAACACAAAATTTTTTTCAGTTGCAAACTACCATCCTTACATATATATGGGGAGGTAGAGCCCCAACTCGATATTACAGTGAAAACTGCAGGAACATCAAAACGACTCTAGGAAACAGACTGAGAAACCACAGTAAAATTTTTCCTGCAACCCGTTCCTTTGTGCTAGATGAACGAAAGTCTCTCCACATGCACAGATAGGAGAGATAAGTGTGTGTGAAAGCCGTCCTTCACCTAGCTAGTTGGGAACGCAAAGTTTCTTTTCAGGTGCAAAATCCTCTCCCTTCATATATATGTTGAGGTAATATCTCCAACACGGATTTACAGAGAAAAATGCAGGAACTTCAAACCGGCACTAGGAAACAGACTGAGATACCAGAGTAATAGTATGTCCTGCATAACATTCCCTTTATGCTAGATGAACGAACGTCTCTCCACATGCAAAGTTCTGAGAGATAAGTGTGTGTGAAAGCCGTCTTTCACCCAGCTTTTGGGAACACAAAGTTTCTGTTCAGTTGCAAGCACCACTCCATATATATATATGGGTATGTACTAGCTCCAACTCCGTTGTACAGTGAAAAATGCGGGAAATTCAAACCAGCACTAGGAAACAGACTGAGAAACCAGATTAAAAGTTTCTCATGCAACACGTTCCCTTTGTGCTAGATGAACGAACGTCTCTCCACATGCTCATTTCTGAGAGATTATTGTGTGTGAAAGCCGTTCTTCACCTAGCTTGTTGGGAACACAAAGTTTCTTTTCATTTGCAAACTCCAATCCATAAATATATATGGGAGGCACTAGCTCCAACTCGGTTTTTCAGTGAAAACTTCAGGAAGTTCAAACCGGCACGAGGATACTGAATGAGAAACCAGAGAAAAAGTTTCTCCTGCAACCAGTTCCCTTTGTGCTAGATAAACGAACGTCTCTCCACATGCTCATTTCTGAGAGATTATAGTGTGTGAAAGCGGTTCTTCAACTAGCTTGTTGGGAACACAAATTTTCTTTTCAGTTGCAAACTCCAATCCATACATATATATGGGGAGGCACCAGCTCGAACTCGGGTTTCAGTGAAAACTGCAGGAAGTTCAAACCGGCACGAGGAAACTGACTGAGAAACCAGAGTAAAAGTTTCTCCTGCAACCCGTTCCCTTTGTTCTACATGAACGAACCTCCACCCACATGCTCAGTTCTGAGAGATAAGTGTGTGTGAAAGCCGTCCTTCAACTAGCTTGTTGGGAACACATAGTTTCTTTTCAGTTGCAAATTCCATTCCATATATATATATGGGTAGGAACTAGCTCCAACTCGGTTTTACAGTGAAAACTGCAGGAATTTAACACCGGCACTAAGAAACACACTGAGAATCCAGAGTAAAATTTTCTCAAGCAACCCGTTCCTTTTGAGCTGGATGAACGATCGCATCTCCACTTGCTCAGTTCTGAGAGACAAGTGTATTTGAAAGCCGACTTCACCTAGCTTGTTGGGAACACAAAGTTTCTTTTCAGTTGCAATCTACAATCCATTCATATATATGGAGAGGTACAATATTCAACACGGTTTTACAGTGAAAACTGAAGGAACATCAAACAAGCACTAGGGTAGAGACTGAGATACCAGAGTAAAAGTATCACCTGCAACACGTTCATTTGTGCTAGATGAACGAACGTCTCTCCAAATGCTCAGTTCTGAGAGATATGTGTGTGTGAATGCCGTCATTCACATAGCGTGTAGGGAACACAAAGTTTCTTTTCAGTTGCAAACTCCAATCCCTTCATATATATAGGGAGGTACTAGCTCCAAAACGGTTTAAAAGAGAAAAATGCAGGAAATTCAAACCGGCACAAGGAAACAGTTTGATATACCAGAGAAAAGTTGCTCCTGCACCAGATCCCTTTGTGCTAGATGAACGAACGTCTCACCACATGCTCAGTTCTGAGAGATAAGTGAGTGTGAAAGCCGTCCTTCACATAAATTGTTGGGAACACAAAGTTTCTTTTCAGTTGCAAACTCCAATCCATTCAAATATATGGGGAGGTATGAGCTCCAACACGGTTTTACAGTGAAAACTGCAGGAAAAACAAACCGACACTAGGAAACAGACTGAGAATCCACAGTAAAATTTCTCCTGCAACCCGTTCCATTGTGCTAGATGAACGAAAGTCTCTCCACATGCACAGATCGGAGAGATAAGGGTGTGTGAAAGCCGTCCTTCACCTAGCTTGTTGGGAACACAAAGTTTCTTTCCAGTTGTAAAATCAACTCCCTTTATATATATGGTGTGGTACTATCTCCAACACGGTTTTACAGTGAAAACTGCATGAACTTCAAACTGGCACTAGGAAACAGTCTGAGATACCAGAGTAAAAGTTTCTCCTGCAACCGATCCCTTTGTGCTAGATGAACGAACGTCTCTCCACATGCTAATTTCTGAGAGATAAGTGTGTGTGAAAGACGTCTTTCACACAGCTTGTTGGGAACACAAAGTTTCTGTTCAGTTGCAAGCACCACTCCATATATATATATGGGTATGTACTAGCACCAACTCCGTTGTACAGTGAAAACTGCGGGAACTTCAAACCAGCACTAGGAAACAGACTGAGAAACCAGATTAAAAGTTTCTCCTGCAACCCGTTCCCTTTGTGCTAGATAAATGAACGTCTCTCCACATGCTCATTTCTGAGAGAATATAGTGTGTGAAAGCGGTTCTTCACCTAGCTTGTTGGGAACACAAAGTTTCTTTTCTGTTGCAAACTCAAATCCATACATATATATGGGGAGGCACCAGCTCCAACTCGGGTTTCAGTGAAAACTGCAGGAAGTTCAAACCGGCACGAGGAAACTGACTGAGAAACCAGAGTAAAAGTTTCCCCTGCAACCCGTTCCCTTTATTCTACATGAACGAAAGTCCATCCACATGCTCAGTTCTGAGAGATAAGTGTGTGTGAAAGCCGTCCTTCAACTAGCTTGTTGGGAACACATAGTTTCTTTTCAGTTGCAAATTCCATTCCATATGTATATATGGGTAGGTACTAGCTCCAACTCTGTGTTACAGTGAAAACTGCAGGAATTTAACACCGGCACTAAGAAACACACTGAGAATCCAGAGTAAAAGTTTCTCAAGCATCCCGTTCCTTTTGAGCTGGATGAACGATCGCATCTCCACTTGTTCAGTTCTGAGAGACAAGTGTGTTTGAAAGCCGCCTTCACCTAGCTTGTTGGGAACACAAAGTTTCTTTTCAGTTGCAATTTCCAATCCATTCATATATATGGTGAGGTACAATATTCAACACGGTTTTACAGTGAAAACTGAAGGAATATCAAACAGGCACTAGGATACAGAATGAGATACCAGAGTAAAAGTTTCTCCTGCAACCCTTTCATTTGTGCTAGATGAACGAACGTCTCTCCACATGCTAAGTTCTGAGAGATAAGTGAGTGTTAAAGCCGTCCTTCACCTAGCTTGTTGGGAACACAAAGTTTCTTTTCAGTTGCAAACTCCAATCCCTTCATATATATGGGGAGGTACTAGCTCCAACAAATTTTTAAAGGGAAAAATGCAGGAAATTCAAACCGGCACAAGGAAACAGTTTGATATACCAGAGTAAATTTGCTCCTGCACCAGATCGCATTGTGCTAGATGAACGAACGTGTCTCCACATGCTCAGATCTGAGAAATAAGTGTGTGTGAAGCCGTCCTTCAACTTGCTTGTTTTGAACACAAAGTTTCTTTTGATTTGCATTCTCCACTCCATACATATATATGGGTAGGTACTAGCTTTAAACTGTTTTACAGTGAAAATTGCTGGAACTTCAAACTGGCACTAGGAAACAGACTGAGAAACCAGAGGAAAAATTTCTCCTGCACACCGTCCCCTTTGTGCTAGATGAAGGAACTTCTCTCCACATGCTCAGTTCAGAGAGATAATTGTGTGTGAAAGCCGTCCTTCACCTACCTTGTTGGGAACACAAAGTTTCTTTTCAGTTGCAAAATCCACTCCCTTCAAATATATGGGGAGGTTATATCTCCAACTCGGTTTTACAGTGAAAACAACGGGAACTTCAAACTGGAACGTGGAAACAGACTGAGAAACCAGAGTAAAAGTTTCCCCTACAACCGGTTCCTTTTGTGCTGGATGAACGGAATTCTCTCCACATGCTCAGTTCTGAGAGATTTGTGTGTGTGAAAGCCGTCTTTCACATAGCTTGTTGGGAACACAAAGTTTCTTTTCATTTGCCAAATCCACTCCATACTTATATTTGGGGGGTTACTAGTTTCAACACGGTTTTACAGTGAAAAAATCAGAAACATCAAACCGTCACTAGGAAGCAGACTGAGAAACAAGAGTAAAATTTCTCCTGCAACACGTTCCTTTCGGAGAGATGAACGAAAGTCTGTCCACATGTTCAGTTTTGAGAGATAATTGAGTGTGAAATCCGTTCTTCACCTAGCTTGTTGGGAACACAATGTTTCTTTTCAGTTGCAAAACCCACTCCCTTCAATTATATGGGGAGGAACATTCTCAAACTCGATTTTACTGTGAAAACTGAGGGTACATCAAACCAGCACTAGGAAAAATACTGAGAATCCAGAGTAAATTTTTCTCATGCAACCCGTTCCATTTATGCTACATGAACGAAACTCTCTCCACATGCTAATATCTGAGAGTTAAGTGTGTGTGAAAGCCGTCCTAAACATAGCTTGTTGGGAACACAAAAATTCTTTTCAGTTGCAAAATCCACTCCATACATATATATGGAGAGTTACTAACTAAAACTCTGTTTTACAGTGAAAACTGCAGGAACTTCAAACCGATATTAGGAAACAGAATGAAAAACAAGTGTAAAAGTCTCACCTGCAACCCGTTCACTTTTTGCTAGATGAACGAACGTCTCTCCACATGCAAGTTCTGAGAGATAAGTGTGTGTGAAATCCGTCCTTCACCAAGCTTGTTGGGATCACAAAGTATCTTTTCAGTTGCAAACTCCACTCCATATATATATATTGGGAGGTACTAGCTCCAACACGGTTTTACACTGAAAAATGTAGGAATATCCAACCTGCACTAGGAAACAGACTGAGAAAGCAGAGAAAAAGTGTCTCCTGCAACCCGTTCCCTTGGTGCTAGATGAACGAAAGTCTCTCCACATGCTCATTTCTGATAGATATATGGGTGGTAAGCTGTCCTTCAACAAACTTTTTAGGAACATAAAGATCCTTTTCAGTTCCATACTCCACTCCATACATATATATGGGTAGGTACTAGCTTCAAATCTGTTTTACAGTGAAAATTGCAGGAACTTCACACCTTCACTAGGAAACAGACTGAGAAACCAGAGGAAAAGTTTCTCCTGCAATCCGTTCCATTTTTGCTAGATGAAGGAACGTCTCTCCACATGCTCAGTTCTGAGAGATAAGTGTGTGTGAAATCCGTCCTTCACCTAGCTTGTTGGGAACACAAATTTTCTTTTCAGTTGCAAAATCCACTCCATACATATATATGGAGTGGTACTAGCAAAACTCTGTTTTACAGTGAAAACTGCAGGAACTTCAAACCGATATTAAGAAACAGAATGAAAAACAAGAGTAAAAGTCTCTCCTGCAACACGTTCTTTTGTGCTAGATGAACGAACGTCTCTCCAAATGCAAGTTCTGAGAGATAATTGTGTGTGAAATCCGTCCTTCACCTAGCTTTTTGGGAACACATAGTCCCTTTCAGTTGCAAACTCCACTCCCTTCAAATATATGGGTAGGTACTAGCTCCAACTCGGTTTTACAGTGAAAACTGCAGGAATTTCAAACCGGCACTAGGAAACAGACTGAGAAACCAGAGTAAAAGTTTCCCCTGCAACCAGTTCCCTTTTTGCGAGTTGAACGAACGTCTCTCCAAATGCTAATTTCTGAGAGATAATTGTGTGTGAATGCCGTCCTTCACCTAGATTGTTGGGACAGAATGTTTCTTTTCAGGTGCAAACTCCTCTCCATAAATATATATGGGGATGTACTAGCTCCAACTCGAGTTTACAGTGAAAACTGCGGGAACATCAAACCGGCACGAGGAAATATATTGAGAAAACAGAGTAAAAGTTTCTCCTGCAACCCGTTCCCTTTGTGTTGGAAGAACGAATTTCTCTCCACATGCTCCGTTCAGAGAGATAAGTGTGTGTGAAAGCCGTACTGCACCAAGCTTGTTGGGAACACAAAGTTTCTTTTCATTTGCAAACTCCAATCCCTTCAAATATATGTGGAGTTTCTAGCCCCAACACGTTTTTACAGTGAAAACTGCAGGAATTTCTAACCGGTACTAGTAAACAGACTGAGAAACCAGAGGAAAAGTGTCTCCTGCAACCCATTCCCTTTGTGCTAGATGAAGGAACGTCTCTCCACATGCTCAGTTCTGAGAGATAAGTGTGTGTGAAAGCTGTCCTTCACATAACTTGTTGGGAACACAAAGTTTCTTTTCAGTTGCAAAATCCACTCCATACATATATGTGGATTGGTACTAGCAAAAACTCTGTTTTACAGTGAAAACTGCAGGAACTTCAAACCGATATTAGGAAACAGAATGAAGAACAAGAATGAAAGTCTTTCCTGCAACCCGTTCCCTTGGGCTAGATGAACGAACGTCTCACCACATGCAAGTTCTGAGAGATAAATTTGTTTGAAATCCGTCCTTCACATAGCTGGTTGGGAACACAAAGTTTCTTTCAGTTGAAAACCCCACTCCATACATATATATAGAGAGTTACTATCTAAAACTCTGTTTTATAGTGAAAACTGCGGGAACATCAAACCGGCACGAGGAAACAGACTGAGAAACCACAGTAAAATTTCTCCTGCAATCCGTTCATTTGTGCTAGTTGAACGAAATTCTCTCCACATGCTCAGTTCTCAGAGATATGTGTGTGTGAAAGCCGTCCTTCAAATAGCTTGATGGGAACACAAATTTTTTTCAGTTGCAAAATCCACTCCATATATATGGGGAGGTACCAGCTCCAACTCGGTTTTACAGAGAAACCTGCAGGAAATTCAAACCGGTACTAGGAAACAGACTGAGAAACCAGAGTAAAAGTTACTCCTGCAAACCTTTCCCTTTGTGCTAGATGAACGATCGTCTCTCCGCATGCTCAGTTATGAGAGAAATGTGTGTGTGAAAGCCGTCCTTCACCCAGCTTGTTTGGAAAACAAAGTTTATTTTCAGTTGTAAAAAACACTATATATATATATATGGGTAGGTACTAGCTACAACTCTGTTTTATCTTGAAAACTGAAGGAAATTCAAAACGGCAGTAGGAAACAGACTGAGAAACCAGAGAAAAGTTTCTCCTGCAAACCGTTCCTTTTGTGCTAGATGAACGAACGTCTCTCCGCATGCTCAGTGCTGAGAGATAAGTGTGTGTGAAAGCACTTTTTCACTTAGCTTGTTGTGAACACAAAGTTTTTTTGATTTGCAAACCCCACTCCATAAATATATATGGTGAGGTACTAGCTAAAACTCTGATTTACAGTGAAAACTGCAGGAACTTCAATCCGATTCTAGGAAACAGACTGAAAAAGAAGTGTAAATGTATCTCCTGCAACCCGTTCCATTTGGGCTAGATGAAAGAAAGTCTCTCCACATGCTCATTTCTGAGAGATATATGGGTGTGAATGCTGTCCTTCAAAAAACTTTTTAGGAAAATGAAGTTTCTTTTCAGTTGCATACTCCACTCCATACATATATGTGGGTAGGTAATAGCTTCAAATCTGTTTTACAGTGAAAATTGCAGGAACTTCAAACCTTCACTAGGAAACAGACTGAGAAACCAGAGGAAATGTTTCTCCTGCAACCCGTTCCCTTTGTGCTAGATGAAATAACGTCTTTCCACATGCTCAGTTCTGAAAGATAAGGGTGCGTGAAAGCCGTGCTTCACCTACCTTGTTGGGAACACAAAGTTTCTTTTCAGTTGCAAACTCCACTCCCTTCAAATATATGTGGAGTTTCTAGCTCCAACACGGTTTTACAGTGAAAACTGCAGGAATTTCAAACCGGAACTAGTAAACAGACTGAGAAACCAGAGGAAAAGTTTCTCTTGCAAACCGTTCCCTTTGTGCTAGATGAAGGAACGTCTCTCCACAAGCTCAGTTCTGAGAGATAAGGGTGTGTGAAAGCCGTCCTTCACCTAACTTGTTGGGAACACATAGTTTCTTTTCAATTGCAAAATCCACTCCGTACATATATATGGAGTGGTACTAGCAAAAACTCTGTTTTAAATTGAAAACTTCAGGGACTTCAAACCGATATTAGGAAACAGAATGAAAAACAAAGGTAAAAGTCTCTCCTGCAACCCGTTACCTTTGTGCTAGATGAACGAACGTCTCTCCACATGCAAGTTCTGAGAGATAAATGTGTGTGAAATCCGTCCTTCACCTAGCTTGTTGGGAACACAAAGTTTCTTTCAGTTGAAAACCCCACTCCATACATATATATGGAGAGGTACTTGCTAAAACTCTGTTTTACAGTGAAACTGCGGGAACATCATACCGGCACGAGGAAACAGACTGAGAAACCACAGTAAAATTTCTCCTGCATTCCGTTCATTTGTGCTAGTTGAACGAACTTCTCTCCACATGCTCAGTTCTCAGAGATATGTGTGTGTGAAAGCCGTCCTTCAAATAGCGTGTTGGGAACACATATTATTTTTCAGTTGCAAAATCCACTCCTTCATATATATGGGGAGGTACCAGCTGCAACTCGGTTTTACAGAGAAACCTGCAGGAACTTCAAACCGGCAATAGGAAACAGACTGAGGAACCAGAGTAAAATTTACTCCTGCAAACCTTTCAATTTGTGCTAGATGAACGAACGTCTCTCCACATGCTCAGTTCTGAGAGAAATGTGTGTGTGAAAGCCGTCCTTCACGCAGCTTGTTTGGAAAACAAAGTTTATTTTCAGTTGTAAACAACACTACGTATATATATATGGGTAGGTAGTAGATCCAACTCAGTTTTATCTTTAAAACTGAAGGAAATTCAAAACGGCAGTAGGAAACAGACTGAGAAACCAGAGAAAAGTTTCTCCTGCAACAATTTCCCATTGTGCTAGATGAACGAACGTCACTCCACATGCTCCGGTCTGAGTTATAAGTGTGTGTGAATGCCGTCCTTCACCTAGCTTGTTGGGAACACAAAGTTTCTTTCCAGTTGCAAACTCCACTCTATATATATATAAGGAGAGGTACTAGCACCAACATTGTTTTACAGTGAAAGCTGCAGGAACTTCAAACCGATACTAGGAAACAGACTGAAAAACTGGAGTAAAAATTTCGCTTGCAACTCGTTCCGTTTGTGCTAGATGAACGATAGTCTCTCCACATGCTCTTTGTTGAGAGATATGTGGGTGTGAATGCCGTACTTCACCAAACTTGTTATTAACACAAAGATTCTTTTCAGTTGCAATCTCCACTCCATACATATATATGGGGATGTTCTAGTTCCAAATCTGTTTTACAGTGAAAACTGCAGGAATTTCAAACCGGCACTAGGAAACAGACTGAGAAACCAGAGTAAAAGAGTCTCCTGCAAACCGTTCCATTTGTGATAGATGAAAGGACGTCTCTCCACATGCTCAGTTCTGAGAGATATCTGAGTGTGAAATCCGTCCTTCAAATAGCTTGTTGGGAACACAAAATTTCTTTTAATTTGCAAACTACACTCCCTTCATATATATGGGGAGGTACTAGCTCCAACACGGTTTTGCAGTGTAAACTGCCGGAACATCAAACCGACACTATGAAACAGACAGAGAAACCACAGTTAAATTTCTCCTGCAACTCGTTCCTTTGTGCTAGTTGAACGAAATTCTCTCCACATGCTCATTTCTGAGAGATAGATGTGTGTGAATGCCGTCCTTCTAATAGCTTGTTGGGAACACAAAGTTTCTTTTCAGTTTCAAACTCCTCTCCCTTCATATATATGGGGAGGTGCTAGCTCCAAATCGGTTTTACAGTGAAAACTGCAGGAACTTCAACCCGGCACTAGGAAACAGACTGAAAGACCAGATTAATATTACTCCTGCAACCCGTTCATTTGTGTTAGTGAACGAAAGTCTCTCCACATGCTCAGGTCTGAGAGATAATTGTGTGTCAAATCCGTCCTTCACCTAGCTTGTTGGGAACACAAAGTTTTTTTTCAGTTGCAAACTCCACTCCATACATATATACGGTGAGGTACTAGCACCAACTCAGTTTTACAGTGAAAACTACAGGAACTTCAAACTGATACTAGGAAACAGACTGAAAAACAAGAGTAAAACTTTCTCCTGCAACCCGTTCCTTTTGTGCTAGATGAACGAACGTCTCTCCGCATGCTCAGTGCTGAGAGATAAGTGTGTGTGAAAGCCGTTTTCCACCTAGCTTGTTGGGAAAACAAAGTTTATTTTCAGTTGTAAACTCCACTCCATAAATATCAATGGGGAGGTACTATCTCCAAATCGGTTTTACAGTGAAAACTGCAGGAACTCAAACCAGCACTAGGAAAGAGACTGAGGAATCAGAGTAAAATTTTTCCTGCAAACCGTTCCCTTTGTGCTAGATGAACAAATGTCTCTCCGCATGCTTAGTTCTGAAAGATAAGTGTGTGTGAAAGCCGTCCTTCACCTAGTTGTTGGGAACACAAACTTTCTTTCAGTTTCAAACTCCACAAACTTCAAATATATGGTGAAGTACTAGCTCCAAATCGATTTTAATGTGAAAACTGCAGGAACTTCAAACCGGCTCTAGGAAACAGACTGAGAAACCAGAGGAAAAGTTTCTCCTGCAACCCATTCCCTTTGTGCTAGATGAAGGAACTTCTATCCACATGCTCAGTTCTGAGAGATAAGTATGTGTGAAAGCCATCCTTCACCTAACTTGTTGGGAACACAAAGTTTCTTTTCAGTTGCAAAATCCACTCCATACATATATATGGAGTGGTACTAGCAAAAAATCTGTTCTACAGGGAAAACAGCAGGAACTTCAAACCGATATTAGGAAACAGAATGAAAAACAAGTGTAAAAGGCTTTCCTGCAACCCGTTACCTTTGTGCTAGATGAACGAACGTCTCTCCACATGCAAGTTGTGAGAGATAAGTGTGTGTGAAATCCGTCCTTCACCTAGCTTGTTGGGAACACTAAGTTTCTTTTCAGTTGAAAATTCCAATCCATACATATATATGGGGAGGTACTATCTCCAACTCGATTTTACAGTGAAAACTGCAGGAACTTCAAACCGGCACTAGGAAACATACTGAGAAACCAGAGAAAAATTTCTCCAGCAACCCATTCCATTTGTGCTAGATGAACGAACGTCTCTCCATATGCTCAGTTCTGAGAGATATGTGTGTGTGAAATCTGTCCTTCACCAAACTTGTTACGAACACAAAGTTTCTTTTCATTTGCAAACTCCACTCCATACATATATATGGGTAGGTACTAACTTCAACTCTGTTTTACAGTGAAAACTGCAGGAAATTCAAACCGATACTTGGAAACAGACTGAAAAACAAGAGTAAAATTTTCCCCTGCAACCCGTTCTTTGTGCAGGATGAACGAACGTCTCTCCACATGCTCAGTGCTGAGATATATGTGGGTGTGAAAGCCGTACTTCACCAATCATGTTAGTAACACAAAGTTTCTTTTCAGTTGCAAACCCCACTTCATACATATATGGGGATGTACTCGCTCCAACTCGTTTTTACAATGAAAACTGCAGGAAATTCAAAACGGCACTAGGAATCAGACTGAGAAACCAGAGTAAAAGTTTCTCCTGCAACCTGTTCCTTTTATGCTACATGAGCGAACCTCTCTCCACATGCTCATTTCTCAGAGAAATTGTGTGAAAGCCGTCCTTCACCTAGCTTGTTTGGAAAACAATGTTTCTTTTCAGTTGCAAATTTCACTCCATACAAAAATATGGAGAGGTACTAGCTAAAAATCTGTTTTATAGTGAAAACTGAAGGAACATCAAACCGGCACTAGGAAACAGACTGAGAAATCAGAGTTAAATTCCTCCTGCAATCCGTTCATTTGTGCTAGTTGAACGAACTTCACTCCACATGCTCAGTTCTCAGAGTTATGTGTGTGTGAAAGTCGTCCTTCAAATAGCTTGTTGGGAACACAAATTTTTTTTTCTGTTGCAAAATCCACTCCTTCATATATATGGGGAGGTACCAGCTCCAACTCGATTTTACAGAGAAACCTGCAGGAACTTCAAACCGGCACTAGGAAAGAGACTGAGAAACCAGAGTAAAAGTTACTCCTGCAAACTTTTCCCTTTGTGCTAGATGAAAGAACGTCTCTCCACATGCTCAGTTCTGAGAGAAATGTGTGTGTGAAAGCCGTCCTTCACCCAGCTTGTTTGGAAAACAAAGTTTATTTTCAGTTGTAAACAACAATACATATATATATATGGGTAGGTACTAGCTCCAACTCTGTTTTATCTTGAAAACTGAAGGAAATTCAAAACGGCAGTAGGAAACAGACTGAGAAACCAGAGAAAAGTTTCTCCTGCAACCCGTTCTTTTGTGCTAGATGAACGAACGTCTCTCCGCATGCTCAGTGCTGAGAGATAAGTGTGTGTGAAAGCCGTTTTTCACCTAGCTTGTTGTGAACACAAATTTTTTTTCATTTGCAAACCCCACTCCATAAGTATATATGGTGAGGTACTAGCTAAAACTATGTTTTACTGTGAAAACTGCAGGAACTTCAATCCGATTCTAGGAAACAGACTGAAAAAGAAGTGTAAATGTATCTCCTGCAACCCGTTCCATTTGGGCTAGATGAACGAAAGTCTCTCCACATGCTCATTTCTGAGAGATATATGGGTGTGAATGCTGTCCTTCAACAAAAGTTTTAGGAACATAAAGTTTCTTTTCAGTTGCATACTCCACTCCATACATATATGTGGGTAGGTACTAGCTTCAAATCTGTTTTACAGTGAAAATTGCAGGAACTTCAATCCTTCACTAGGAAACAGACTGAGAAACCAGAGGAAATGTTTCTCTTGCAACCCGTTCCCTTTCTGCAAGATGAAATAACGTCTCTCCACATGTTCAGTTCTGAAAGGTAAGGGTGCGTGAAAGCCGTCCTTCAACTACCTTGTTGGGAACCCAAAGTTTCATTTAAGTTGCAAACTCCACTCCCTTCAAATATATGTGGAGTTTCTAGCTCCAACACGGTTTTACAGTGAAAACTGCAGGAATTTCAAACCGGCACTAGGAAACAGACTGAGAAACCAGAGGAAAAGTTTCTCCTGCAACCCGTTCCCTTTGTGCTAGATGAAGGAACGTCTCTCCACATGCTCAGTTCTGAGAGATAAGTGTGTGTGAATGCCGTCCTTCACATAGCTTGTTGGGAACACAAAGTTTCTTTTCAGTTGCAAACTCCACTCCATACAGATATATGGGGAGGTAATAAATTCAACTCTGTTTTACAGTGAAATCTGCGGGTCTTCAAACCGGCACGAGGAAACAGAGTGAGAATCCAGAGTAAAAGTTTCTCCTGCAACCCGTTCCCTTTGTGCTAGATGAACGAACGTCTCTCCACATGCTCTTTGTTGAGAGATATGTGGGTGTGAATGCCGTACATCACCAATCTTGTTATTAACACAAATATTCTTTTCACTTGCAATCTCCACTCCATACATATACATGGGGATGTAATATTTCCAACTCTGTTTTACAGTGAACACTGCAGGAACTTCAAACTGGCACTAGGAAACAAACTGAGAAAACAGAGTAAAAGTTTCTCCTGCAACACGTTCCCTTTGTGATAGATGAACGGACGTCTCTACACATGCTCAGTTCTGAGAGATATCTGTGTGTGAAATCCGTCCTTTAAATAGCTTGTTGGGAACACATAGTTTCTTTTAAATTGCAAATTCCAATCCCTTCATATATATGGGGAGGTACAAGCTCCAACTCGTTTTTACAGTGAAACCTGCAGGAACTTCAAAACGGGACTAGGAAACAGACTGAGAAACCAGAGTAAAAGTTTCTCTTGCAACCCGTTCCTTTTATGCTACATGAGCGAACCTCTCTCCACATGCTCATTTCTCAGAGAAATATTTGTGTGAAAGCCGTACTTCACCTAGCTTGTTTGGAACACAATGTTTCTTTTCAGTTGCAAAATACACTCCATACATAAATATGGAGAGGTACTAGCTAAAAATCTGTTTTAAATGAAAACTGCAGGAACATCAAACCGGCAGTAGGAAACAGACCGAGAAACCAGAGTAAAATTTCTCCTGCAACCAGTTCCCTTTGTGCTAGATGAACGAACGTCAATCCACATGCTCAGTTCTGAGTTATAAGTGTGTGTGAATGCCGTCCTTCACCTAGCTTGTTGGGAACACAAAGTTCCTTTTCAGTTGCAAACTCCACTCCATAAAGATATATTGGGTGGTACTAGCTCCAACTCGGTTTTACAGTGAAAACTGCGGGAACTTCAAACCGGCACGAGGAAAAAGAGTAAGAATCCAGAGTAAAAGTTTCGCCTGCAACCCGTTCCGTTTGTGCTGGATGAAAGAATTTTTCTCCACATGCTCAGTTCTGAGAGATAAGTGTGTGTGAAAGCCGTCCTTCACCTAGCTTGTTGGGAACACAAAGTTTCTATTCAGTTGCAATCTCCAATCCATACATATATAAGGAGAGGTACTAGCACCAAATCTGTTTTACAGTGAAAACTGCAGGAACTTCAAACCGATACTAGGAAACACACTGATAAACTGGGGTAAAAATTTCGCTTGCAACCCGTTCCGTTTGTCATAGACGAACGAAAGTCTCTCCACATGCTCTTTGTTGAGAGATATATGGGTGTGAAAGCCGTACTTCACAAAACTTGTTATTAACACAAAGATTCTTTTCAGTTGCAATCTCCACTCCATAAATATATATGCGTATGTACTAATTCCAACTCTGTTTTACAGTGAAAACTGCAGGAAATTCAAACCGGCAGTAGGAAACAGACTGAGAAACCAGAGTAAAAGTTTCTCCTGCAACCCGTTCCCATTGTGCTAGATTAACGAAAGTCTCTCCAAATATTCAGTGCCGAGGGAATAGTGTGTGTGAAAGCCTTCCTTCACGTAGCTTATTGGGATCACAAAGTTTCTTTAAGTTGCAAACTCCCATCCATACTTATATTTGGGGGGTACTAGCTCCAACTCGGTTGTACAGTGAAAACTGCAGGAACATCAAACCGGCATTAGGAAACAGACTGAGAGACCAGAGTAAATTTCAGCCTGCAACTGGTTCATTTGTTCTAGATGAACGAAAGTCTCTCCACATGCTCAGTTCTGAGAGATAATTGTGTGTGAAAGCCGTCCTTCACCTAGCTTGTTGGGAACACAAAGTTTCTTTTCAGTTGTAAACTCAATTCCATACATATATATAGTGAGGTAAAAGCTTCAACACGGTTTTACAGTGAAAACTGCGGGAATTTCCAACCGGATCGTGGAAACAGACTGAGAAACCAGAGGAAAATTTTCCCCTGCAACCCGTTCCTTTTGTGCCGGATGAACGAACTTCTCTTCACATGCTCAGTTCTGAAAGATAAGGGTGCGTGAAAGCCGTCATTCACCTACCTTTTTGGGAACACAAAGTTTCTTTTCAGTTGCAAACCCCACTCCCTTCAAATATATGGAGAGTTTCTAGCTATAACACGGTTTTACAGTGAAAACTGCAGGAATTTCAAACCGGCACTTGTAAACAGACTGAGAAACCAGAGGAAAAGTTTACCCTGCAACCCATTCCCTTTGTGCTAGATGAAGGAACGTCTCTCCACATGCTCAGTTCTGAGAGATAAGTGTGTGTGAAAGCCATCCTTCACCTAACTTGTTGGGAACACAAAGTTTCTTTTCAGTTGCAAAATCCACTCCATACATATATATGGAGTGGTACTAGCAAAAAATCTGTTTTACAGTGAAAACTGCAGGAACTTCAAACCGATATAACGAAACAGAATGAAAAACAAGTGTAAAATGCTCCCATGCAACCCGTTCCGTTTGTGCTGGATGAACGAACTTCTATCCACGTGCTCAGTTCTGAGAGATAATTGTGTGTGAAAGTGGTCCTTGACCTAACTTGTTGGGAACACAAAGTTTCTTTTCAGTTGCAAAATCCACTCCATACATATATATGGAGTGGTACTAGCAAAAAATCTGTTTTACAGTGAAAACTGCAGGAACTTCAAACCGATATTAGGAAACAGAATGAAAAACAAGGGTAAAATGCTCCCCTGCAAACCGTTCCCTTTGTGCTAGATGAACGAACGTCTCTCCACATGCTCAGTTCTGAGAGATAAGTGTGTGTGAAATCCGTCCTTCACCTAGCTTGTTGGGAACACAAAGTTTCTTTCAGTTGAAAACCCCACTCCATACATTTATATGGAGAGGTACTAGCTAAAACTCTGTTTTACAGTGAAAACTGCGGGAATATCAATCCGGCACGAGGAAAGAGACTGAGAAACCACAGTAAAATTTCTCCTGCAATCCGTTCATTTGTGCTAGTTGAACGAAATTCTCTCCACATGCTCAGTTCTCAGAGATATGTGTGTGTGAAAGCCGTCCTTCAAATAGCTTTTTGGGAACACGAAGTTTTCTTCAGTTGCAAAATCCACTCCCTTCATATATATGGGAAGGTACCAGCTCCAACTCAGTTTTACAGTGAAAATTGCAGGAACTTCAAACCGATACTAGGAAACAGACTGAGAAACCAGAGTAGAAGATTCCCCTGCAACCCGTTCCATTTGTGCTGGATGAAAGAACATCTCTCCACATGCTAAGTTCTGAGAAATAATTGTGTGTGAAAGCCGTACTTCACCTGGCTTGTTGGGAACACAAAGTTTCTTTTCAGTTGCCAACTCCAATCCATACATCTATTCAGGGATGTACCAGTTCCAACTCGGTTTTACAGTGAAAAAATCAGGAACATCAAACCGGCATTAGGAAGCAGACTGAGAAACAAGAGAAAAATTATTCCTTCAACACGTTCCTTTGTGCTAGATGAACGAAAGTCTCTCCACATGTTCCGTTCTGAGAGATAACTGTGTGTGAAAGCCGTCCTTCACATAGCTTGTTGGGAACACAAAATTTCTTTTCAGTTGCAAACACCAAACCATACATATATATGGGGAGGTAAAAGCTCCAACACGCTTTTACAGTGAAAACTGCAGGAACTTCAAACCGGCACTAGGAAACAGACTGAGAAACCACAGTAAATATTTATCCTGCCACCCGTTCTCTTTGTGCTAGATGAACGATCGTCTCTCCACATGCTCAGTGATGCGAGATATTTGGGTTTGAAAGACGTACTTTACCAAACTTGTTGGGAACACAAAGTTTCTTTTCATTTGCCAACTCCACTCCATACATATATTTGGGGAGGAACTAGCTCCAAATCAGTTTTACATTGAAATCTGCAGGAACATCAAACCGGCACTAGGAAACAGAATGAGAATCCAGAGTAAAATATTTCCTGCAACCTGTTCCCTTTGTGGTAGATGAACGATCGTCTCTCCACATGCAAGTTCTGAGAGATAAGTGTGTGTGAAAGCCGTTTTTCTACTAGCTTTTTGGGAAAACAATGTTTCTTTTCAGTTGCAAACACCACTCCATATATATATATTGGTAGGTACAAGCTCCAACACGGTTTTACAGTGAAAACTGCAGGAAGTTAAAACCGGCACTAGGAAATAGACCGAGAAACCAGTGTAAAAGTTTCTCCTGCAACCCGTTCCCTTTGTGCTAGATGAACGATCGTTTCTGCTCATGCTCAATTCTGAGAGAGAATTGTGTGTGAAAGCTCTCCTTCACCTAGCTTGTAGGGAAGAAAAAGTTACTTTTCAGTTGCAAACTCCACTCCATATATATATATGGGGAGGTACTAGCTCCAACTCTGTTTTACCGTGAAAACTGCAGAAACTTCAAAACGGCACTAGGAAACAGACTGAGAATCCAGAGTATTGTTTCACCTGCAAACGGTTCCCTTTGCGCTGGAAGAACGAATATTACTCCACATGCTCAGTTCTGTGATATAAGTGTGTGTGAAAGCCGTCCTTCACCTAGATTGTTGGGAACACAATTATTCTATTCAGTTGCAAACTACACTCCTTATATATATATGGGGAGGTAGTAGATCCAACTCGGTTTTACAGTGAAAACTGCAGGAACATCAAAACGGCACTAGGAAACAGACCGAGATAACAGAGTTAAATTTTTTCTACAAAATTTTCCCTTTGTGCTAGATGAACGAACGTCACTCCACATGATCAGTTCTGAGAAATAAGTGTGTGTGAAAGCCGTCCTTCAACTAGCTTGTTGGGAACACAAATTTCTTATCAATTTCATACATCAATCCATATATATAGAATGGGAGGTACTACCCCCAAACTATTTTTACAGTGAAATCTGCAGGAACTTCAATCCGATACTAGGAAACAGACTGAAAAACAAGAGTAAAATTTTCTCCTGAAAAACGTTCCGTTTGTGGTAGATGAACGAAAGATTCTCCGCATGATCATTTCTGAGAGATAAGTGTGTGTGAAAGCCGTCCTTCACCTAGCTTGTTGGGAACACAAAGATTCATTTCAGTTGCAAATTCCACTCCATACACATATATGGGTAGGTACTAGCTTCAACTCTGTTTTACAGTGAAAACTGCAAGAACTACAAACCGGGTGTAGGAAACAGACTGAGAAAACAGAGTAAAAGTTTGTCCTGCAACACGTTCCATTTGTGCTAGAAGAACGAACGTCTCTCCACATGCTCAGTGTTGAGAGATATGTGGGTGTGAAAGCCGTACTTCACCAAACTTGTTATTAACACAAAGATTCTTTTCAATTGCAATCTCCAATCCATACATATATGAGGGGATGTACTAGCTCCAACTATGATTTACAGTGAAAATGCAGGAACTTCAAACTGGCACTAGGAAACAGACTGAGAATCCAGAGTAAATGTTTCTCCTGCAACCTGTTCCGTTTATGATAGATGAACGGACGTCTCTCCACATGCCCACTTCTGAGAGATATATGTGTGTGAAAGCCGTAATTCTAATAGCTTGTTGGGAACACAAAGTTTCTTTTTAGTTGCAAACACCTCTCCCTTCATATATATGGGGAGGTATTAGCTCCAAATCGTTTTTACAGTGAAAACTGCAGGAACTTCAAAACGGCACTAGGAAACAGACTGAGAAACCAGAGTAAAAGTTTGTCCTGCAACCCGTTCATTTTGTGCTACATGAACGAACGTCTCTCCACATGCTCAGTTCTGAGATATATGTGGGTGTGAAAGCCAGACTTCACCAAACTTGTTAGGAACAAAAGTTTCTTTTCAGTTGCAAACTCCACTCCATTCATATATATGGGGATGTAGTAGCTCCAACTCTGTTTTACAGTGAAAACTGCAGGAACTTCAAAACGGGTGTAGGAAACAGACTGAGAATCCAGAGTAAAACTTTCTCCTGCAACCCGTTCCCTTTGTGCTAGATGAACGAACGTCTCTCCACATGCTCAGTTCTGAGAGATATGTGGGTGTGAAAGCCTTCCTTCACCTAGCTTTTTGGGATCACAAAGTTTCTTTTCAGTTGGCAACTCCACTCCATACTTATATTTGGGGAGGTACTAGCTCCAACTCGGTTTTACAGTGAAAACTGCAGGAACATCAAACAGGCATTAAGGTACAGATTGAGAAACCAGAGTAAATGTTTCTCCTGCAACCCGTTTCTTTGTGATAGATGAACGGAGGTTTCTCCACATGCTCACTTCTGAGAGATATATGTGTGTGAAAGCCGTAATTCTAATAGCTTGTTGGGAACACAAAGTTTCTTTTCAGTTGCAAACACCACTCCATATATATATAAGGAGAAGTACTAGCACCTACTGTGTTTCACAGTGAAAACTGCAGGAATTTCAAACAGATACTAGGAAACAGACTGAAAAACTAGAGTAAAAGTTTCGCTTGCAACCCGTTCAATTTGTGCTAGATGAACGAACGTATCTCCACATGCTCAGTTCTGAGAAATAAGTGTGTGTGGAAGCCGTCCTTCACCTAACTTGTTGGGAACACCAAGTTTCTTTTAAGTTGCAAACTACAATCCATACTAATATATGGGGAGGTAAAAACTCCAGCTCGGTTTTACAGTGAAATCTGCAGGAACTTCAAACCGGCACTAGGAAACAGACTGAGAAACCAGAGTAAAAATTTATCCTGCAACCCGATCCCTTTGTGATAGATGAACGAACGTCTCTCCACATGCTCAGTGCTGAGAGATATGTGGTTGTGAAAGCCGAACTTCACCAATCATGTTAGTAACACAAAGTTTCTTTTCATTTGCAAACTCCACTCCATACATATATATGGGTATATACAAGCTCCAAGTTGGTTTTACAATGAAAACTGCAGGAACATCAAAACGGCACTAGGAAACAGACTGATAATCCCGAGTAATAGTTTGTCCTGCAACACGTTCCCTTGTTGCTAGATGAATGAAAGTCTCTCCACATGCTCAGTTCTGAGAGATATGTGGGTCTGAAAGCCATAATTCACTTAGCTTGTTGGGAACACAAAGATTCTTTTCAGTTGCAAACTCCACTCCCTTCAACTATATGGGGAAGTGCTAGCTCCAAACCGGTATTACAGAGAAAACTGCAGGAACTTCAAACCGGCACTAGGAAACAGACTGAGAAACCAGAGGAAAAATTTCTCCTGCAATACCTTCCCTTTGTTCTAGATGAAGGAACGTCTCTCCACAAGCTCAGTTCTGAGAGATAAGGTTGTGTGAAAGCCGTCCTTCACCAATCTTGTTGGGAACACAAAGATTCTTTTCAGTTGCAAACTCCACTCCCTTCAAATATATGGGGAGGTTCTAGCTCCAACTCGGTTTTATAGTAAAAACTGCAGGAATTTCAAACCGGCACTAGTAAACAGACTGAGAAACCAGAGAAAAGGATTCCCTGCAACCAGTTCCCTTTGTGCTAGATGAACGAAATTCTATCCACATGCTAAATTTTGAGAAATAAATGTGTGTGAATGCCGTCCTTCACCTAGATTGTTGGGAACACAAAGTTTCTTTTAAGTTGCAAACCACAATCCATACATATATATGGGGAGGAACTAGCTCCAACTCGGTATTACAGTGAAAATTGCATTAACTTCAAACCGGCACTAGGAAACAGACTGAGATTCCAGAGAAAAGTTTCTGCTGCAAACCGTTCCATTTGTGCTAGACGAACGAAAGTTTCTCCGCATGCTCAGTTCTGAGAGATAAGTGTGTGTGAAAGCATTCTTCACCTAGCTTGTTTGGAACATAATGTTTATTTTCAGATGCAAACCCCACTCCATACATATATATGGGTAGGCACTAGCTCCAACTCGGTTTCACAGTGAAAACTGTAGGAACTTCACACTGGCACTAGGAAACATACTGAGAAAACACAGTAAAAGTTCCCCCTTAAACCCGTTCCATTTGTGCTAGATGAACGAACGTCTCTCCACATGCTCAGTCCTGAGAGATATGTGTGTGTGAAAGCTGTCCTTCACCAAACTTGTTAGGAACACAAAACTTCTTTTCAGTTGCAAACTCCACTCCATACATATATATTGCAATGTACTAGCTTCAAATGTGTTTTACACAGAAAACTGCAGGAAATTCAAACCGGCAATAGGAAACAGACTGAGGAACAAAAGTAAAAGTTTTTCCTGGAAACCGTTCCCTTTGTGCTAGATGAACGAACGCCTATCCACATGCTCAGTGCTGAGAGATAAGCGTGTGTGAAAGCCGTCCTTCAACTAGCTTGTTGGGAACACAAAGTTTATTTTCGGTTGCAAACTCCACTCCTTACATATATATATGGGGAGGTACTAGCACCAACTCGGTTTTACAGTGAAAACTGCAGGAACTTCAAATCGGCACTAGGTAACAGACTGAGAAAACAGAGTAAATGTTTCTCCTGCAACCCGTTCCATTAGTGCTAGATGAACGAAAGTCTCTCCGCATGTTCACTTCTGAGAGAAAAGTGTGTGTGAAAGCCTTCCTTCACATAGCTTGTTGGGAACACAAAGTTACTTTTCAGTTGCAAAATCCACTCCATACATATATATGGGGAGGTATTTGCTCAACTCGATATTACAGTGAAAACTGCAGGAACTTCAAACCGGCACTAGGAAACAGACTGAGATACCAGAGTATAATTTCTGCTGCAAACATTTCAATTTGTGCTAGACGAACGAAAGTCTCTCTGCATGCTCAGTTGTGAGAGATAAGTGTGTGTGAAAGCTGTCCTTCAACAAACTTGTTAGGAACACAAAGATTCTTTTCAGTTGCAAACCCCTCTCCATACATATATATTGCTAGGTACTAGCATCAACTGTGTTTTACACAGAAAACTGCAAGAAATTCAAACCGGCACGAGGAAACAGACTGAGGAACCAGAGTAAAAGTTTATCCTTGGAACCGTTCCTTTTTTGCTTGATGAAAGAACGTGTCTCCACAAGTTCAGTTCTGAGAGATAAGTGTGTGTTAAAGCCGTCCTTCACCTACCTTGTTGGGAACACAAAGTTTATTTTTAGTTGAAAAACCAACTCCATACATATATATGGGGAGATACTTGCACCAACTCGATTTTAAAGTGAAAAATGCAGGAACGTCAAACCGGCACTAGGAAACAGACTGATAAACCAAAGTATAAGTTTCTCCTGCAACCCGTTCCATTAGTGCTAGATGAAGGAATATCTCTCCGCATGCTCAGTTCTGAGAGATAAGTGTGTGTGAAAGCCTTCCTTCACCTAGCTTGTTTGGAACACAATGTTTAATTTCAGTTGCAAACCCCACTCCATACATATATATGGGGAGGCACTAGCTCCAACTCGGTTTCACAGTGAAAACTGCAGGAACTTCAAACCGGCACTAGGAAACAGACTGAGATACCAGAGTATAATTTCTGCTGCAAACCTTTCCATTATTGCTAGACGAACGAAAGTCTCTCTGCATGCTCAGTTCTGAGAGATAAGTGTGTGTGAAAGCCGTCCTTCACCTAGCTTTTTGGGAACACAATGTTTATTTTCAGTTGCAAACCACACTCCATACATATATATGGGGAGGCACTAGCTCCAACTCTGTTTCACAGTGAAAACTGCAGGAACTTCAAACCGGCACTAGGAAACAGACTGAGAAAGCAGAAAAAAGTGTCTCCTGCAACCCGTTCCCTTGGTGCTAGATGAACGAACGTCTCTCCACATGCTGAGTTCTGAGAGATATGTGGGTGTGAAAGCTGTCCTTCAACAAACTTGTTAGGAACACAAAGATTCTTTTCAGTTGCAAACCCCACTCCATACATATATATTGCTAGGTACTAGCTTCAACTGTGTTTTACACAGAAAACTGCAAGAAATTCAAACCGGAACTAGGAAACAGACTGAGGGACCAGAGTAAAAGTTTCTCCTTGAAATCGTTCCCTTTGTGCTAGATGAAAGAACGTCTCTCCACATGCTCAGTTCTGAGAGATAAGTGTGTGTTAAAGCCGTCCTTCACCTACCTTGTTGGGAACACAAAGTTTCTTTTCATTTCCAAACACCACTCCCTTCAATTATATGGGAAGGTACTAGCTCCAACTCGATTTTACAGTGAAAACTGCAGGAATTTCAAACAGGCACTACAAAACAGTCTGAGGAACCAGAGTAATAGATTCCCTTCAACCAGTTCCCTTTGTGCTAGATGAAGGTTAATCTCTCCACATGCTCAGTTATTAGATATAAGTGTGTGTGAATGCCGCCCTTCTCCTTGATTGTTGGGAACACAAAGTTTCTTTTAAGTTGGAAACTCCACTCCATACATATATATGGGGATTTACTAGATCCAACTCTGTATTACAGTGAAAAGTGCAGGAATTCCAAACCGGCTATAGTAAAAAGACTGAGAAACCAGAGTAAAAATTTCTCCTGCAAAAAGTTCCATTTGTGCTAGATGAACGAACGTCTCTCCACATGCACAGTATTGAGAGATATGTGGGTGTGAAAGCCGTACTTCACCAAACTTGTTAGGAACACAAAGTTACTTTTCAGTTGCAATCGCCAATCCATACATATATATGGGGATGTACTATCTCCAAATCTGTTTTACAGTGAAAACTGCAGGGACTACCATCCGGCACTAGGATACAGACTGAGAAACCAGAGTAAATGTTTCCCCTGCTAACCGTTCCCTTTTTGCTAGATGAACGAACGTCTTTCCACATGCTCATTTCTTAGAGATATGTGTGTGTTAAAGCCGCCCTTCACCTAGCTAGTTGAGAACACAAAGTTTCTTTTCAGTTGCAAACTCCACTCCATTCATATACATGGGGAGGTACTAGTTCCAACACGTTTTTACATTGAATACTGCATGAATTTCGAACCGGCACTAGGAAACAGGCTGAGAAACCAGAGTAAAAGTTTCACCTGCAACCCGTTAACTTTGTGCTGCATGAAAGATCTTCTCTCCACATGCTCATTTCTGAGAGATAAGTTTGTTTGAAAGCCGCTCTTCATCAAGCTTTTTGAGAACACAAAAATTTTTTTCAGTTGCTAACTCCACTCCATACATATATATGGAGAGTTACTAGCTAAAACTCTCTTTTACAGTGATAGCTGCAGGAACTTCAAAACGATACTAGGAAACAGACTGAAAAACAAGAGTAAATATTTCTCCTGCAACCCGTTCACTTTGGGCTAGATGAACGAACGTCTCTCCACATGCAAGTTCTGAGATATAAGTATGTTGAAAGCCATTTTTCACCTAGCTTTTTGGGAAAACAAAGTTTCTTTTCAGTTGCATACTCCACTCCCTTCATATATATGGGGAGGTACAAGCTCCAACTCGGTTTTGCAGTGAAAGGTGCAGGAATTTCAAACTGGCACTAGGAAACATACTGAGAAACCACAGTAAAATTTCTCCAGCAAAGAGTTCCTTTGTGCTAGTTGAGCGAAATTCTCTCCACAAGCTCAGTACTTAGAGATATGTGTGTGAAAGCCGTCCTTCAAATAGCTTGTTTGGAACACAAAGTTTCTTTTCATTTTCAATCTCCACTCCCTTCAAATATATGGGGGGGTACAAGCGCCAACACGATTTTACAGTGAAAACTGCTGGAACTTGAAACCGGCTCTAGGAAACAGATTGAGAAGCAAGAGTAATATTTTCTCCTGCAACCCTTTCCTTTTGTGATACATGAATGAATGCCTATCCACATGCTCAGTTCTGAGAGATAAGTCTGTGTGAAAGCCGTCCTTCAACCAGATTTTTCGGAACACAAAGTTTATTTTCAGTTGCAAACACCACTCCATATAAATATATTGGTAAGTTCTAGCTCCAACTCGGTTTTACAGTGAAAACTGCTGGAACTTCAAAACAGCAGGAGGAAACAGACGGAGAAACCAGAGGAAAAGTTTCTCGTGAAAACTTTTCCCTTTGTGCTAGATGAACGAAAGTCTCTCCGCATGCTCAGTGCTGAGAGATATGTGTGTGTGAAAGCCGTCCTTCACCTAGCTTGTTGGGAACACAAAGTTTCTTTTAAGTTGCCGACTCCACTCCAAACATATATATGGGGTGGTACTAGCACCAACTCTGTTTTACAGTGAAAATTGCAGAAACTTCAAACCGGCACTAGGAAACAGACTGAGAAAACAGAGTAATAGTTTCCCCTGCAACCCTTTCCCTTTGTGCTAAATGTACGAACGTCTCTCCGCATGCTAATTTCTGAGAGATAATTGTGTGTGAAAGCCGTACTTCAGCTATCTTGTTGGGAACACAAAATATATTTCTAGTTGCTAAATCCACTCCATACATATATATGGGGAGGTACTAGCTCCAAATTTGTTTTACAGTTAAAAGTGCAGGAATTTCAAACCGGCACTAGGAAACAGGCTGAGATACCAGGGTAAAAGTTTCTGCAGCAAACCGTTCCATTTGTGCTAGACGAACGAAAGTCTCTCCGCATGCTCAGTTCTGAGAGAGAAGTGTGTGTGAAAGCCGTCCTTCACCTAGCTTGTAGTGAACACAATGTTTATTTTCAGTTGCAAACCCCACTCCATACATATATATTGGGAGGCACTAGCTCCAAATCGGTTTTACAGTGAAAACTGCAGGAACTTCAAACCGGCACTAGGAAACATACTGAGAAACCAGAGTAAAAGTTCCTCCTGCAACCCGTTACCTTTGTGCTAAATGAACGAATATCTCTCCACATGATAAGTTCTTAGAGATATGTGGGTGTGAAAGCTGCCCTTCAGCATACATGTAAGGAACAGAAAGTTTCTTTTAAAATGCCAACACCACTCCATACATATATATTGGTAGGTACTTGCTCCAACTCGGTTTTAAAGTGATAACTGCAGGAATTTCAAATCGGCACTGCGAAACAGTCTGAGAATCCAAGGAAAAAGTTTCCCCTGCAACCAGTTCCCTTTGTGCTAGATGAAGGTTATATACTCCACATGCTCAGTTATGAGAAATAATTGTGTGTGAATGCCGCACTTCACCTTGATTGGTGGGAACACAAAGTTTCTTTTAATTTGCAAACTCCACTCCATACATATATATGGGGGGTAGTAGCTCCTAATCGGTTTTACAGTGAGAACTGCAGGAATTTCAAACCGGCAATAGGAAAAAGCCTGAGAAACCAGAGTAAAATTTCTCCTGCAAACATTTCAATTTGTGCTAGTTGAACGAACTTCTCTCCACATGCTCAGTTCTGAGAGATAAGTGTGTGTGAAAGCCGTCCTTCACCTATCTTGTTGGGAACACAAAGTTTATTTTAAATTGCAAACCTCAATCCATACAAATATATGGGGAGGCACTAGCTCCAACTCGGTTTTACAGTGAAAAATGCAGGAATTTGAAACCGGCACTAGAAAACAGACTGAGAAACCAGAGTAAAAGTTTCTCCAGCAACCCGTTCCATTTGTGCTAGATGAACGAACGTCTCTCCACATTCTCAGTGCTGAGAGATTTGTGGGTGTGAAAGCCGTGCTTCAACAAACTTGTTAGGAACACAAACTTTCTTTTCAGTTGAAAACTTCTCTCCTTACTTATATATGGGGAGGTAGTAGCTCCAAATCGGTTTTACAGTGAAAACTGCAGGAACTTCAAACCGGCACTATGAAACAGACCGAGAGACCAGAGTTAAAGTTTCTCCTGCAAGTCATTCCCTTTGTGCTAGATGAACGAAAGTCTCTCCAAATGCACAGATCTGAGAGATAAGTGTGTGTGAAAGCCGTCCTTCACATAGCTTGTTGGGAACACAAAGTTTCTTTTCATTTGCAAAATCCACTCCATACATATATATGGGGAGGTACTTGCTCCAACTCGGTTTTACAGTGAAAACTGCAGGAACTTCAAACAGATACTAGGAAACAGAATGAAAAACAAGAGAAAAATTTTCTCCTGCATCCCGTTCCATTTGTGCTAGATGAACGAAAGTTTCTCCACATGCTCAGTTCTGAGAATTAAGTGTGTGTGGTAGCCGTCCTTCACAAAGCTGGTTGGGAACACAAAGTTTCATTTCAGTTGCAAATTCCACTCCATACATATATATGGGGAGGTACCAAATCCAAATCTGTTTTACAGTGAAAACTGCAGGAACTTCAAACCGGCATTATGAAACAGACTGAGAAACCAGAGTAAAATTTCTCCTGCAACCCTTTCCCTTGTGCTAGATGAACGAAAGTCTCACCACATTCTCATTTATGAGATAAGTGTGTGTGAATGCCGTCCTTCACCTAGCTTGTTGGGAATAGAAAGTTTCATTTCAGTTGCAAACTCCACGCCATACATATATATGGAGAGCTACTAGCTTAAACTCTGTTTTACAGTGAAAACTGCAAGAACTTCAAACCGGCACTAGGAAACAGACTGAGAAACCAGAGAAAAAGTTTCTCCTGCAACCTGTTCCCTTTGTGCTAGATGAAGGAAAGTCTCTCCGCATGCTCAGTTCTGAGAAATTATTGTGTGTGAAAGCCAACCTTCACCTAGCTTGTTGGGAACACAAATTTCTTATCATTTGCAAACATCTATCCATATATATATAAGGGTTTGTACAAGCTCCAACTTGTATTTAGAGTTAAAACTGCAGGAACTTCACTCCGATTCTAGGAAACAGACTGAAAAACAAGAGTAACAGTTTCTCCTGCAACCCGTTCCCTTTGTGCTAGATGAACGAAATTCTCTCCGCATGCTCAGTTCTGAGAGATAGGTGTGTGTGAAAGCCGACCTTCACCTATCTTGTTGGGAACACAAAGTTTCTTTTCATTTGAAAACTCCACTCCATATATATATATGGGTAGGTACTAGATTCAAATCTGTTTTACAGTGAAAACTGCAGGAACTACAAACCGGCAATAGGAAACAGACTGAGAAACCAGAGTAAAAGTTTCTCCTGCTACCAGTTCTTTGTGCTAGATGAACGAACGTCTCTCCACATGCTCAGTTCTGAGAGATAAGTGTGTGTGAAAGCCGTCCTTCACCTAGCTTGTTGGGAACACAAAGATTCATTTCAGTTGCAAATGCCAGTCCATACATATATAATGTGAGGGTACTAGCTCCAACTCGGTTTTACAGTGAAAACTGCGGGAATTTCAAACCGGCACGAGGAAACAGACTGAGAAACCAGAGTAAAAGTTTCCACTGCAACCCGTTCCCTTTGTGCTGGATGAACGAAATTCTCTCCACGTGCTAAGTTCTGAGAGATATGTGTGTGTGAAAGCCGTCCTTCACCTAGCTTTTTGTTAAACAAAGTTTGTTTTCAGTTGCAAACTCCATTCCATACATTTATATGGGGAGGTATTAGCAAAAACTCTGTTTTGCAGTGAAAACTGCAGGAACTTCAAACGGATACTAAGAAACAGAATGAAAAACAAGAGTAAAATTTTCTCCTGCATCCCGTTCCCTTTGTGCTAGATGAACGAACGTCTCTCCACATGCTCAGTTCTGAGAATTAAGAGTGTGTGAAAGCCGTACTTCACATAGCTTGTTGGGAACACAAAGTTTCATTTCAGTTGCAAACTCCACTCCATACATATATATGGGGAGGTACTAGCTCCAAATATGTTTTACAGTGAATACTGCAGGAACTTCAAACCGGCATTATGAAACAGACTGAGAAACCAGAGAAAAATTTCTCCTGCAACACTTTCCCTTGTGCTAGATGAACGAACGTCTCACCACATTCTCTTTTATGAGATAAGTGTGTGTGAAAGCCGTCCTTCACCTAGCTTGTTGTGAATAGAAAGTTTCATTTCAGTTGCAAACTCCACGCCATACATATATATGGAGAGCTACTAGCTTAAACTCTGTTTTACAGTGAAAACTGCAAGAACTTCAAACCGGCACTAGGAAACAGACTGAGAAACCAGAGTAAAAATTTCTCCTGCAACCCGTTCCATTTGTGCTAGATGAAGGAACGTCCATACACATGCTCAGATCTGAGAAATATGAGGGTTTGAAAGCTGTCCTTCAGCAATCTTGTTAGGAACACAAAGTTTCTTATTAGTTGCAAACTCCACTCCATACATCTATATGGGTTGGTTATAGCTTCAACTCTGTTTTACAGTGAAAACTGCGGGAACATCGTACCGGCACAAGGAAACAGACAGAGAAACCGAGTAAAATTTCTCCTGCTACACGTTACTTTGTGCTAGGTGAACGAACGTCATTCCACATGCTCAGTTCTGAGAGATAAGAGTGTGTGAAAGCCGTACTTCACCTAGCTTGTTGGGAACACAAAGTTTCTTTTCAGTTGCTAAATCCACTCCCTTCAATTATATGGGGAGGGACTAGCTCCAACTCGGTTTTACAGTGAAAACTGCAGGAACATCAAACCAAAACTAGGAAACAGACTGAGAATCCAGTGAAACAGTTTCTCCTGCAACCCGTTCCCTTTGTGCTAGATGAACGAACGTCTCTCCACATGCAAGTTCTGAGAGATAAGTGTGTGTGAAAGCCGACTTTCACCTAACTTTTTGGGAAAATATAGTTTCTTTTCAGTTGCAAACTCCAATCCCTTCATATATATAGGGAGGTACTAGCTCCAACCCAGTTTTACAGTGAAAAGTGCAGGAATTTCAAACCGGCACTACGAAACAGACTGAGAAACCAGAGAAAATGTTTCCCCTACAAACATTTCACTTTGTACTAGATGAAGGATATAGGCTCCAGATGCTCATTTATGAGAGATAATTGTGTGAATGCCCGCACTTCAAATTGATTGGTGGGAACACAAAGATTCTTTTAATTTGCAAACTCCACTCCATACGTATATATGGGGAGGTACTAGCTCCAAA
>NC_045708.1:68342057-68437093 GCF_009834535.1 Camelus ferus
GAGCAACATGTGAAAAGGGAACACCCATGATTTCCTGTTTACCCTCCATAGATGCATTCTTCTACAGCCACATTGTAGCCACTGGAGTGTTGACACTGATGATATTCCAATAGATTGCCAAGGTTGGGGGCAGGCCTCAGTCTCTGGTAATCATTTAAAGTTTTGAATGAAGAAGTATGTTTTAAGGGTCAGGAAAATGTGTCTTTACATGGTATTACAGTGGAGTCCTGCCTGGATCTTACTGAGCTGTAATTCCTCACATGATGACTCGTGTCTGAGTCAGGAAGCACGTCCGCTTCCTGACAATGGTCGCTGTCTGTCCTGCTGCTGGTGCTCTTTTCTGTCATCCTACTGTCCTGTTCCATGTGCTCTGTAAGGGGCCTAGATGCACAGCAAGGGTCCTAGAGAAAAAACAAATCTCTTCTGTACAGCACAGAGGACTCTAGTTGATATCTTACAGTAAGTTATAGTGAGAAAGAATGTGAAAACAGACATAGGTACATACACGTGTGACTGAAACATGATGCTGTATGCCAGAGACTGACACATAGTGACTGACTACACTGCAATAAAAAAAACAAATGTCGTAGATGTAAGGCACCACTTTCTGTATTAGTGGAAGGGGTCACACACAAGATAGGTTTGGCTAGCAGTGTAATGAATATTTGTAAATTCTGTTTCCTTTATTACATATTTGTATAGACAGATGAATGACGCAAAGAAATGCTTAGAGGAGGCCATTAGGCAAAATAAGATGCTCTTTGATGAAGCACTGAAGTTTAAGACAGAAACCTCTTCTTTTCCCAGATTACATTCTGAAAACGGAAATGAAAGTAATGGGTAATTGTTACCGATTCAGTATGTTTTGTTGAAGGAGAACTTGAAAACCATTGAGAGGGATAATGAATACTTCAATGACATCATTCTGATTCCTTGAGCTGAACTGCAGGCAGCGAGGGGTCAGGATGCCAAACGTCCACGCTCAGTGAGAGTTTGGCTGCTACGTTGACCACAGCTGGGCTTCTGAGGCTCTTTGTGCCCTGGGCGAGCTGCGCGCTCCCGCTCCTCCTGCTTTTGGCCACAGCAGAGTGTGGGAGCCTGGGAGCGGAACCTCCCTGTGAACAATGACCCAGAATTTCACGGACTAAAGCCTCTGTGACTTTTTAACTTCAGAGACTAGGAAATACGTCTTATTTCCACAACCTAGGGAGATTTCTCTCCACTCACACCGCTTTCCAAGATACATAGAAAATGCCAGGAAACACCTGAGAGGTGAAGGAAGTTACTAGCCGAGCTGTGAAGCCCCTTGCCTTGTTTATGTTAAACAGAACTTTCCATGTGAATTTGGGAAAACTTTATATTCCACTAGGAACACTCATTTGTGAGACCTTTGGCATGAGCAGTTTCCCACCCTTGCTTTCCTTTTGTCATCCAGTCATGTCTTCCATTGTCCAGTGAGGAGGAAGTTTGTGGAGGCGAGGAAATATTTGTGCCTGAAGGTCTCTCTTTGT
The DNA here is from genome assembly GCF_009834535.1 of Camelus ferus. Classification (NCBI taxonomy): domain Eukaryota; kingdom Metazoa; phylum Chordata; class Mammalia; order Artiodactyla; family Camelidae; genus Camelus; species Camelus ferus. The sequence continues at coordinate 68,343,569 of NC_045708.1, forward strand.
TCTACATTTCTTCATGGGCTTGACATTTGTCCTGGGCCCAGCCTGGATCAGCTGCTATCACAGGAAACTTAGGGGTGGCTGTGGATACTGGCTGAGAAGGGACATGATTCCAGTTGGATTAAAGAGAAGCAACTGCCCATCAGAACAAACCAAGACTTGCTGGAAGAGCTTGACAGGCTGGCAATGGAAGAGGACCAGCTGAATAAGGAAACACAAGATGCAGGGGGTCAGAACGAGCTGCTAGGATGCCCAGTGCTAGTACTTGAAGGAAGCGGCCCTGTCTGTTGTAAATGGAGCAGACGCTGTCTTTGACCCCAAACCGAAATTCAGGGAAAGTCCCAGATGCTTTCAAGCTTGTGTAAGGGGACGTATGACACTTGTATTCTTTTCTCTTTTTTTTTTTTTTTAACATTTTTATTGATTTATAATCACTTTAAATGTTGTGTCAAATTCCAGTGTTCAGCACAATTCTTCAGTCATTCATGGACATATACACACTCATTGTCACATTTTTTTCTCTGTGAGTTATCATAACATTTTGTGTATATTTCCCTGTGCTATACAGTGTAAACTTGTTTATCTATTCTACAATTTTGAAATCCCAGTCTATCCCTTCCCACCCTCCACCCACCTGGCAACCACAATTCTGTATTCTCTGTCTATGAGTCTGTTTCTGTCCTGTATTTATGCTTTGTTTTTGTTTGTTTTTGTTTTTGTTTTTTAGATTCCACATATAAGCGATCTCATAAGGTATTTTTCTTTCTCTTTCTGGCTTACTTCACTTAGAATGACATTCTCCAGGAGCATTCATGTTGCTGCAAATGGCATTATGTTATCGGGTTTTATGGCTGAGTAGTATTCCATTGTATAAATATACCGCCTCTTCTTTATCCAGTCACCTGTTGATGGACATTTAGGCTATTTCCATTTTTTGGCTATTGTAAATAGTGCTCCTATGAACATTGGGGTGCAGGTGTCATCCTGAAGTAGATTTCCTTCTGGATACAAGCCCAGGAGTGGGATTCCTGGGTCATATGATAAGTCTACTCCTAGTCTTTTGAGGAATCTCCACACTATTTTCCATAGTGGCTGCATCAAACTGCATTCCCACCAGCAGTGTAGGAGGGTTCCCTTTTCTCCACAGCCTCTCCAGCATTTGTCACTTGTGGATTTTTGAATGATGGCCATTCTGACTGGTGTGAGGTGATACCTCATTGTAGTTTTGATTAGCATTTCTCTGATAATTAGTGATATTGAGCATTTTTTAATATGCCTTTTGATCATTTGTATGTCTTCCTTGGAGAATTGCTTGTTTAGATCTTCTGCCCATTTTTGGATTGGGTTGTTTATTTTTTTCTTATTCAGTCATATGAGCTGCTTATATATTCTGGAGATGAAGCCTTTGTCGGTTTCATTTGCAAAACTTTTCTCCCATTCCGTAGGTTTTCTTCCTGTTTTACTTCTGGTTTCCTTTGCTGTGCAGAAGCTTGCAAGTTTCATTAGGTCCCATTTGTTTATTCTTGCTTTTATTTCTTCTAGGAGAAAATTTTTGAAGTGTATGTCAGATAATGTTTTACCTATGTTTTCCTCTAGGAAATTTATTGTATCTTGTCTTATGTTTAAGTCTTTGATCCATTTTGAGTTGGTTTTTGTATATGGTGTAAGGGAGTGTTCTAGCTTCATTGTTTTCCATGCTGCTGTCCAGTTTTCCCAACACCATTTGCTGAAGAGACTGTCTTTATTCCATTGTATATTCTTGCCTCCTTTGTCGAAGATGAGTTGACTAAAAGTGTGTGAGTTCATTTCTGGGCTCTCTATTCTGTTCCATTGGTCCATATGTCTGTTTTGGTACCAGTACCATGCTGTCTTGATGACTGTAGCTCTATAGTATTGTCTCAAGTCTGGGAGAGTTATTCCTCCAGCCTCTTTCTTTCTCTTCAGTAATGCTTTGGCAATTCTAGGTCTTTGATGGTTCCATATAAATTTTATGATTTGTTCTAGTTCTGTGAAATATGTCCTGGGTAATTTGATAGGGATTGCATTAAATCTGTAGATTGCCTTGGGCAGTGTGACCATTTTAACAATATTAATTCTTCCAATCCAAGAGCATGGAATATCTTTCCATTTTTTAAAGTCTTCTTTAATTTCCTTCATCAATGGTTTATAGTTTTCTGTGTATAATTTTTTCACCTCCTTGGTTAGATTTATTCCCAGATATTTTATTACTTTGGGTGCTATTTTAAAGGGGATTGTTTCTTTACTTTCTTTTCTCTTTAAAATGTGTATGTTCAGAATCATTTCACTGCCTTAATGTCTTCTAGAGAGAATGCTCACCGAAGTCTTTGGACGTGTACCAGAGCTAATATATTTATTTTCTATGGTTTGTTTTGCACTTAACAAAATAACTTGGTTTTGAAAAAAGTAAGTTACGCTTTTTAAGTATATCACCCTGAGTTTTCATTGAAATCTTAGTACATGCTTTGTTTTGTCCTGTGTGAAGATATTGGAAAAAGGAACATCTCCAGAGAACTTGAAAGATGCTGTTTCAGTGAGCACTTCAGGAGTTTCAGAGGAAAATGCCTCCATTAGCAGCAGGATTTCCACTGTACACATTAGCTTTCACAAGGAAAAAAATTTCATATCTTAGAAGATTAAATGTTGATACCTGTTCAGATTATTTTTGTTGGGAATTTAGTCATCAATGGAAATGTTTCATTTTAGGTTGAAATTGCTCTTAATAAAGCTCATGTCCACGAAGCCACAGTGGAATCTGAAGAAGTGCGTGTGCAGGAGGATGTCCAGCTCAGCAGCGAGAGGAGAGTAAGAGACGTTCCTCACCCTAGAGATGCTTACCTCAGAGGACTGAAGGTCACTTTGTCAATGTTTAATTGTGCTGTAACGCACGTAAAGAAGATGACCCGTCTTAGCCGTTTCCAAGTGTACGATCCTCTTGTGTTAAGTACGTTCACATTGCTGTGGATCAGTACTTCCTGAAAGTCTTTTCTCACGTCTGTCTTGCAGCCAGGCATTTTGAAGCCCAGATCGAGGGTCCGATGCAGAGCGCCATGATGACTGAGGACTGCAGCCTGGAAGGTATGTTGCTTATTGGGAAGAAAACCTCATATGCAGGCTTCCTGGGAGATGTTGTGGCTTCAGTTCTAGACCCCTAGAATAAAGTAAATAAATATAAGAGAATCAAATGATATTTTTGGTTTTCCAATGCATGTACCAGTTATGTTTACACTACACTGTAGCCTATTAAGTGAGCAATACCACTGTGTCTAAAAACCCCAATGTTCATAACTTAATGAAAATATATTTTATTACTAAAAACTACTAGCCATCATCAGAGCCTTCAGTGAGGTGTTGTCTTTTCATTGATGGATGGTCTTGAATTGATGTTGGTGGCTGCTGACTGATCATTGTGGCGGTTGCTGAAGATTGGTGTGGCTTTTGCAACTTCTTAACATAAGACCACAGTGAAGTTTGTCACAGTGTAAACTCTTCCTTTCAGGAACAAGTCCTCTGTAGCAGGCAATGCTGTTTGATACATTTTACACACAGGAGAACTTCTTTCCAAATTGGAGTCAGTCCTCTCAAACTCTGTGGTAATTTATCAGCTAAGTTCATGCACTCTTCTAAGTCCTTTGTGATTTCAGCCTTCTTCACAGCATCTTCACCAGTAGATTCCATCTGAAGAAAACAATTTCTTTGCTCATCCGTAAGAAGCAGCTCCTCATTCTTGCACCTTTATCATGAGGTTGCAGCCATTCAGTCACATCTTCAGGCTCCACTTCTCTCTTGCTATTTTCAGCACATCTGCAGTTCCTTCCTGCACTGAACTCTTGAGCCCCTCTAAGTCACACATCAAGATTGGAATCAATTCCTTCTAAACCCTGCTTCATGTTGATATTTTGACTTCTTCCCAAGAATCATGAATGTTCTTAATGGCCTCTAAAATGGTGAATCCTTTCCAGAAAGTTTTCCATTCATTTGCCCAGACCCATCAGTGGTATCACTATCTGTGGCAGTCAAACCTTCCAAAATGTATTTCTTAAATAATGAGACTTAAGTCGTAATTACTCCTGGTCCATGGGCTGCAGAATGGATGTTGTGTTAAGCATGGAAACAGCATTCATCTCATGCATCTCTATCAGAGCTCCTGGGTGACTGGTGCATTGTCCATGAGCAGTAATACTTTGAAAGAAATGGTTTTTTGTTTGCTTTGGTTTTTTTTTTCTTAGCAGTGGGTCTCAACAGTGGGCTAAAATATTCATGTTGTAAACAGATGTGCTGCCATCCAGGCTTTGTTCCATTTATAGAGCACAGAGTAGTTTTCCCATGATTCTCGTGGGACATAGGATTTTCAGAATGTTAAATGAACACTGACTTCAACTTACAGTCACCAGCTGCGTTAGCCCCTAGCAAGAAAATCAGCCTGTCCATTGAAGCCTTGATGCCAGGTGCTGACCTCTCTCCAGCTATGAAATTGCCGGATGGCCTCCCTTTGTAATTCTCTGCATTGAAAATCTGTTTAGTGCAGCCACCTTCATTAGCTGCCTTAGCTTCATCTCCTGGAGAACTTGCAGCAGCTTCTGGGTCTGCTCTTCCCGCCTTACCTTTCACAGGTATGCAGTGGAGATGAAATCTTGCCTTAAACTTCATGGGCCAACCCCTGCTGGCTTCACTCTTTTCTTCTGAAACCTCTTCACCTCTCTCAGGGTTTGTGGAATTGCTGAGAATTAGGGACTTATGCTAGATTAGGGTTTGCCTTAAAAGAATGTCATGGTTGTCTTAATTAAAGTGATAAAGAATGAAATATTTCAGGAATTACCAAAATGTGACACAGAGGTAAGAAATGAGCAAATGCTGTCAGAAAAAAAGGTCATTGATAAAATTGCTGGACTCATTGTTCCTACAAATCTTCAATTTGTTAAAAAAAAAAAAAATGCGTTACCGTGAAGGGCAATAAAGTGAGACACACCTGTAGTAAAAATGAGTTTGCACTGGGAAGGTAACAAATGGGTTCCTGCCTTCAGGATTCTCTCCTTTCTTCACTCCCCACCACAACCAAGCTCTTGAGTGCACAGTGAACACACAAAGACAATTGTTTTATGTTTCCAGAACATAAAAAGAAAGCACAAGACCACCATGCTGCGTCTGGATCTGTGCAAGTGGGCGAGGGAGGCAACTTCCAAAGGCTGCGGCAAAGCACACGCTTCCCTAGAGATACTTGTGGACAGACGAACAGGCGCGTGGAAGAGTAAGACGCTCGCATGTTAATTATGACACATAATGTCGTGTGAATGAATGTGTGAAATTAAGTAGATATTTTAATATGTTTCAGAATACTTACCACCATATTTTCTTTACCATATTCAATCAGTACAGATTTGCATTTATTTTTCGACCTTGATTTCTGTAATCTGCTGCTTCTGTTCATCCTAAATGGTTACCAGAGTCTTGTTTGTATTTAGTTTGAGGTTTTAGTGGGTTCTTGGACCAGATTTAGTCACTTCATTATCCGGATCCCCCAGATCCATTTTTATTGTCCTTAGGTTTCAACCACATCAAAGTGTCATGACCTGCCATGTGTCTGTCATTTTTATTAAACTCTAGGCATTGGGTAGAAAATAGGAAAATTTGAGGCCTCGTGTGAGGTTAACTTGCTGCAGAGAAGGTGGGCGTTACAGCTGGCAGGTGATCAGGGCACCAGCAGCGCTGCATCCTGTTAACCCAGTTAGCAGCTGAGGTCAGTCAGTGCAGCCAGCCCTCCTGAGGCCCGTGTGTCTCCTGTCCACTTTTGTTCCTTGCACGTAGCGCTCGTGGATCCCAGCTAAGGCCTGCGGGTCTCTCTAGGGATCACCTTTGCTGACGGGCTGTGAGCTCCAGCTGCCTTGACTGCCTTCCCCATGCATGGGGGGCACCGGCTGCCGGGCTGCTCTGCATCTCAGTCATTTCCTCTGACCCCCGGGGAAGGTGGACCCAGTTCGGGGCTTCCTTCTCCATCTTGGCCTCATGTTCCTTCCTGGCTTTTTAGCAATTTGGTACGTTCTATCATGGATTTCATAATTTGCCCAGAGTTTCCTGTCATTCTCAGGGAGAGGTCATGGAATTCACACCTATTAACCTGCTTTCAAAAGAAAACATTTTCTTATATTTGCTAAAGAACCAGGTTTTGCCCCAGGCTTTGACTGAAGTCAGGGCTCTCAGTGGGAGAAATCAGGTAAGTCATGGGCTCCTGCTCCATCCTGTGTGTTCGGTTGTGATGACTTGGTCAGGCCCTTATTCCCACGTTGAAACACAGTGAGCCCGCGCTGTCCCCGTCACAGGAGCCTGAGCCTGGGGGGGCACAGAGCACACCTCCCGTGGGCTTTTCCTGTGTGTTTACATTATGCACAAATGAGTAGGGGTGGGGACGCTGAAGGAAAGCCCTGATACCAAACTCTTGCCAGAGGCCTGAGTGTAGTTTTCTCATATTTATTAGTGGGGGACCTTTAATTCTTTCCTGTGTATTTATCAGCCTGAGCATTTATGGGGAAGGGCAAAAGGAACATGGAATTCTTCCCCTCCAATTTCTGGGAGGGATACTGGCAGAATTTCACAGAGTTTCTTTCCCCTCTCAGGAAGATGGACATGAAAGGATGTGAGCGGGTGGAAAAGAAGCAGCTGTTGGCCTCAGAGGAGAAGGTGAAACTGGCTGAAGGGGAAACACGGCAGTACAAGTGAGTTCAGCTCCTCAACACCCGCAGCTCCGAAAACCGCTGTTGGATTTTTTAAAAACTTTTCTAAAATATTTAGACACAATATCACACACAGACCAAAACAAATGTTCAGAAGACATTTGTATACATGCTTCACACAGGAGAAAAAATGTTAAGTTTACACGTGTTAAGTTAAAGGTTTAACTTCACAAAATATTAAGTTGCTAAGAATTTCCTGGTCCCCAGTGCTGGCCAGACTGTGTGGAAGGACGGTTCACAGAGATGTTTCTGAAGGTGCTATAAACTCTTCTCAACCTGAGAACAGCAGTTTGGTGTAGCGTCAGTCGGACCAATAAATATGCCCGTGCCACTGGGGAGACCGACGTGTTGTAAGGCTGAGAAATAGAGTCAGGTGTAAGGAAAGGAAGAATCAAGCTTTATGATGAAAGATGCTCAGCACAGGACACGTGAGGGAAATGCTGAGAACGGGACGGGGAATTGTGTCCGCGCAGGACCCGGCAGGCGTTCAACAACAGTGACGGGAGGAGTGGCTGCGGCGACAGCTTGGCACCCGCTGTGCTGCTGCAGCCGTGTGCAGTGCGCCGTGTGCGGTGAGACGCTGTGTGTGAGTGTGCAGTGCGGATAACGTGGGATGGGGCAGGGTATTTAACAGCATACCCAGCGTTGTGTCTTCTCTGATGGAACAATTTGTAACTCGTAGGAGAAGACTTGAAGAATGTCACGGGCAAATGCGGGAAGCAGAGATCACTTGGAGACACCAGGTAATCTGCCTTCCTCCTGACACACTGAGTCCTCAGCACCTGAAGCAGACGGTTATCGTGGCCCTGAGAACCCCTCACCATGGGGTGTTTCTTGATGTGTTGACTTTTTAAGGCTGCTCTTGCTGAGAAGAAGGCCCAAGACAACTGGGTAAGAATTTGTTAACTTCCTTCCTTTTGTGCACAGTTGGCCACAACTGAACCCAAGACAACTGGGTAAGAATTTGTTTCCTTCCTTTTGTGCACAGTCGGCCACAACTGAACGTGGATGTGTTTTTCTCCCACAGCTCAGGGCTCAGGAGCTGGAGAGGGAAAATGCTGAGTTGAGAAGGGAGAATGCCCACCTGAAACAAAGGTACAGAATTTTGACACATTTTGAAGGGTGTTTTGAGATTCTTAAGGATTGGCTGTTTTGTATCTAGTAGAGGAACTGATGATGTAATTCTTATTGAAGCCATTCTTTCTCCATCATTAAGACTGGACATAACATTCAGAGAGAGGCAGGCAGAGGAATACATGAGGCAGGAGCCTACCCCAGGAGGACCACACAGGCTGTCTCCTCCCCTGAGAGGTAAGGAGCGCACTGTGAAGTGTGGCAGCTTCATTTCTGCTGCAGAAGCCACCGATTGGGCTTCTTGTCCCCGTGGGTAATTGTTGGGTTTCCTGGACACCACACCACACCACACACTCACCACAGGGAACAGTGTCTCAGCTGTTTGACAAGATGCTGTTTTCTTCACTTGCCACCACCTAGCTGGGCTCTGTCCTCTGTGCCTCTGGAGCTCATGCCCCTCCAGGGACTGTGAACTGCCCCCCAGGCCCTTGGGTGGCTGGTGTGGCTGGTTTCTGTGCGCTGGAAGACATGGGCGTCAGCACCCTCTTCCCTCCTGGACACAATATTGAAGGCTGAATTCTCCTTGTCATTGAGGAAAATAACATGCACAGGGTTTTAGAATGAAGGCAGTGTGTCCTGGTGAGAAAAAATTTTCTCTTCATTTGTCTTGGTGGATAACTAACTATTCTATCCAAGATCTGCTTTAAGACAGCAGGCATTTCATCACTAATTTTGCAGGTCCCTTTGTTCTTATAAAAAATTTTGCACAGTGACGTAGAGTAGCCAGTTAGCAAGTGGCATTACTACGTGGAGTATCACGTCTAGAGTTAAACGTGTAACTCTAAAATCTGCCAGTAGGGTTTCCATAAAATTCACTGTTCTTTTGCCACTTATTAGAATACTAGTCTTTCTCAGGCCACTTCTGTCATAAAGATTTACATGACACCTGGTTACTTACACAAGACATGTGCTGCCAGAAGGATTGTAACAGCTTCCCAGCAGGCTGAGGAGGGAGAGGTGGAGCTCATGGTCAGGGGTTGTTGATAGTCTTCCAATGAAAGACTCTTCCTATTTCAATGTTTAGCCTGTATAGAAACTGCGATTTCCCCTGAAGTGTGAGGTGAGTCCCCTGTGTTAGTGCTGATGTCCGGACATCTGAGCCCTGCGCTCCCATCCTGGGTGATTAGTTATGGAAACACCTGAACCAGGGCTCTGGTCTCTTCCTCAAGGGTCAGGAGACCTGTCTCCCCCTGGTTCTGGTAGGGGGAAGAGTGTAATATGGTGAAGGGGGGCTTGGAAGCTTTGTTTTCTTCAGCAAAGTCTGCAGCAAAGCATAATCCTCCATCCTTTCTTTGTTTTTTTTTTTTTTTTTTTTTTATCAGATTCAGGACCTGGTGCAGCTCTGGTGCAGAACGGCAACTCCTGCCCTCCTGAGGCGGCCACAGAGGCCCAGGTAAATGGGGTGATCATTCTCTGTTGGAACTCTTTCTGGCAACTTTGATTTTTTTTTTTTCCCAGCGGCCCTTGCTGGCCTTGTCTCCAGATTGTGTTTTCTGTGACAGGTCTAGCGTGTCATTCCTTTCCAAATTCAAACTCTTGCCCAGGAGCCAGTGGGCTTCTCCCCTCAGCCCGTCACCATTGGTGGTGCCTGCAGAAGCCATCAGGGAGTGAGTTCTTAGGGGCTGAGGACCGCAGGCTTTTTGTGTTTCTTGAAATAACAGGAGGAGGGGGACCCCTCGCTCCAAACTTCCTTCTCTTGGCATGGCTGACTCCTTCCTGACCTCTGTCACCCGGGATTGCCCCTCGGTCACTGAGACAGATTCCTGTCATCATTATTTTGCTCTTTTCTTGTCTCAGGCCAGGTGATTCGCCTGTTGAGAATGTTCATTCAAATCCTCATAACTGAAAACTGAGCAGAGCCCTCCCTCCAGCTTTATCCCATGTGCTAGGTGCAGCTTTGAGTCCTCTTGGGTGTAGTAAGTGTCACAGCCCATCACTGTCTTTCCTGGGGAGGTAAATGTGTCTTCCACGCTCCCTCCAGTTGTCCTCTGGGTAGGAAAGCCTGACTCTCAGAGATGTTGCATTTGTAGTAGGAGATAGAGGCCGGAAGGGATAGGGCCCGCAGTGAAGAGGCCTATTTCCCTGCAGGGGGATTCCGATTGACACCACAGTCCTTACCTTGTGCTCCCCATCCTGAGCTGGGAAGGTCCTGCCCTGGAAGCTGTCAGAGCTGCTCCTCTATCTCATCACACACCATGGGATTTTGCGCATGAGCTGAAATCCCTTCTGTGTCAGTTGTGGGGTTGAGACTTCCCACCTTGCTTTTCCATAGGACACACGTACTGTGCGTTTTGTAGTGAACTTAAAATCCAGAGCTACCTGAGAATCAGGATGATTGACTGCCTTCTGAGGACAGCCTTGTCCCCTCAGAAGCACTTTGCCGGCTCCCCCGCAGGCCTCCAGGGTGCCCAGCTCCCCAGGGCTCTGTGTGTCCAGGGGCAGCCCCTGCGGGGAGGATAAGGGCCCTTTGCGAGGTGGGGGCAGAGAGGGCCGGGTGGGGGCCAGGTGTGGCTCTGCTTCCACATGTGGAGAATGGGCTCTTCACGTCCGCCCCTTCTCCGTGTTCCTGGTCATGCAGAGCCAGCTTCTGTGGTGCCGGGGAAGGTGGCGGGGAGGGCCGTCCTGCCCGGAGTGGCTGCCTGTTGGGAAGACGCTACTTTGTCAGTGTGCTGGCACCTGTCTGTGCATCCTCTAGGGCAGGCCGCTTTGCTTCCTCCACTTACAGACACCGGTGGTGACGTGCGGTGACAGTGTCTTATCCCCGTGGCAACCTGTGCAGGCAGGCCCCCGATGTGAGGGTGAAGTGTGTGACACTGTGCTGCTGTCTGGGCACCCGGGGGAGGGGAGGGTGCCTGGTGCTGACTGCTGCTGCGTTGGGTTCCAGCTTTTGTTGGTGTTGGTGCTTTTGTCTGTCATCCAACACAGCTCTCCATTCTGTTCTGCAGGTTACTTTTGATGCAAGAGGACCCCATCCTTTCCCTGGGCCACCTCCACCTGAGCCACCCTTGTGCCCTGTGCAGCCTCGCCCAGCACCACCAACTGCTCCACTTGGTGAGACGAAAGTGTATTCCTCTGTTCTTTCTTGAGTCACTGAAGAAGAAGGGGAGATCGCTCTCCAGGGCTTCATAAAGCATGGGGAAACCTGACTGGGGACATTGTCATGTTCCTCTAGTCTGTTTGCACACACATTTGGACTGTGACTTCCCCAACCTGACATGGGAAGGAGGTATCTCTTGTAGAGTAAAAAAGAGTCCTCTGACAGAAGGCAGAAGTGTCAGGTTTGCACATGTGCCTTCAACATGCACCGTGTTCTGAGTTTTGAGAGAGAAGCACACCCGTATCATTTTCTCCAGTGAGTGGAGCCCTGGCCTTCCGCAGTTGATCATTAGTTAGGAAAACACCTGAACCAGTGGTCTGTGGTCGCTCCCTCAAGTGATAGTAGACCTGTCTCCCCCTTGTTCGGATGTGGGAAATAGTGCAAGATGGAGAAAGAAGGCTCAAAAGTTTTGTTCTGCTTCAGCAAATTAACATCTTAACTACAATAGTGAACAGGGAAGGAGTTTTTCAGTTTTAGTTTTCTCTATGCTTAGAAGGTAGCGTGCAGCAGGGAAGGGCACAGCTCATTAGTAGATGAAATGCATGCTTAGCAATCAGGAGTTGCTGGGATGAATCTCCAGTACCGCCATTTAAAAAAAACTTCAAATATCAAAAATATAAATTGTGCAGCTCCAAATATGATATTAAATAATTTTACGTGTTTTTTTTATACATCTTCAAAAATATCCAAACCATAACTAAGCTTTTCTTTTGGAAAATACTTTAATTCTCTAAAGTTCTTTCTGCCAATTTTTATATTGAAATATCCATGAATGTACATAGATGAACATGGGTATATAAAATTTACAGTGGTAATATTCTTATTAACATATATGTAACTACATTTTACAGATGGAATGTCAATCTGCCAATTTGGAGAAGGCAAAGATAAAGAATCTACTGATAAGGAGGTACTGTAATCCTAGGTTAATATTTTTCTTAGTTTAAAATATAAGCATCACGGAATGCTTAAAGATAAACAGATGGTTGTTTTCACTTTGCATTTTGAAGTTAGCAATTGACGATGAAAATTTTTGACAGTTTTTAATCTATACTTCAGTGAAGTCTGTGCTTAATGTCAGATGCCTGCATCATGTACTTCTGATAATTTTCCTGACTCACCTGATGAAACCAGTGTCTGTATCTAAATTTTTGTTTTTGAGTTCTTTTCTGGTATGGTTTATTACAGGACATTGAATATAGAGTTTACTGTGAAAGTGAGGTTGTTTCCTTTTCTTCGTGTTTAGCAGTCCTCATGTGAAATTAATCTAGTGATATCCCTTGCTGAACCTAGGATATTGGAGTTTTGCATTCCCTTCCAAGCAACAGTGTTCTAGTTTTCCTTATACCTTATGATGTTGTTTCACACCTCATCCTTTTGCTCAGGCTGCCTTTCCTCAAACCCCCTTCACGTCCCCCTCCTCTGCACTGGGGCTGTCTTTTGAGACACAGTCATGTTCCCAGCATTCCCTGAGCCATGGACGTGCAACAGGCTCTCCTGTCCTTTGTGCCCTGACATTGTCCATTCACTTCACTTGTAGAGCTGTTCAGACTTTTCTGTGGTGATTCGCTTTCATGGATCTGTGCCTCTGGCCGAGTAGAGAGCCGCATGTGTCTTTGATTTGTATTGCCAGCTTCTCGCAGGATAGTGCCAGTGACCTGATAGATACAGTACGCAACTGTTGTGTTCCTGACTGATTGAATGACCATGTATGAATATGATGGTTTCTGAAGTTTGGTTCTGGTTTTACTTTGTTTTCATAGGAAGGGGCGACTGAGCCAGAAATTGAAACACCAGAAGATGTTCCTGAGACTGTTGAAATTGCTCCAGAGGAAGTAACACTTCCTAATGCGTTGACCTCTGTTGATGGAGCACAGCAAACTAACATGTCGGTAAGTTAGTGAACATGTATTACCTTGTTTTCTCTCTGCTCAGAAGCTAGTTTCCTCTGTGGGAAGGGTATAGATCAGTGGTAGATAGAATGCTTACTTAGCATGCAGAGGTTCCTGGGTTCATTCCCCATTACCTTCATTAAAAAATTTAGTTCATTGAATACTCTGAGTTGTCTAGATTTAAATATTATATGTGTTAGTTTTTAAGTGTTTTACTCGTACCACATGTCTTTGTAAATATCTCAAGTACACCTTAGCTTTTCCTACAAAAAATGGTACAAGTTTTTGAAATTCTTTTGCGCTAGTTTAGTTTATAGAGATATCCATAATTTGCAATAGATGCATATGTGTATTCAAAATTTACATTGGTTAATATTCTCATTCGTGTATCTTTAACATCATTTTATAGATGGCGTATCAGCTTTCAATTTAGGAGTAGAGGGAGATACAGAATCCCTTTCTCATCTGGAGGTACTATTGTATCATTATTATTATTACTATTTTCAAGTAGAAGTTTTGAGTTATGTTAATACATAAATTAGGGGATGCCCTGAGATTAGTTACTCACCTTTGCATTTGCCCATCAAACTTTCTCTTAGTTTTTTCATCCACAATTAAGAGCTTCATTGTGTGCTTGATGTCATACCAGTGCCTATGACACTCTGAAATTTCCAGGCTCACCTAATGAAACCAGTGTATGTAGCCCAGAAAGCAATGTTGAGAAGTCCTATGGAATTGAGTCGGCTTCTTGAGTTGTTTTCTCTAAAAAGTAAAGATGTATTCTTTTTCAGCCTGTGACCAATTGTGTGTTTCTTTTGTATAAATGGATTGGTCAGACTCTCAGGCAGGTGCAGAGAAAAGTAGGTTAGATTAAAAAGAAGAGTGTTTTTGTGTTGTTGCGTTTTGTTTTATGTTTTTGCCACATTGACCTTGAAAGCAAATCCCTGTGAAATGGAATTATTATAGTTTCCTTGTCATAGATCTTCAGGGATTACTTCACGAGAATCAGAAGCATGGTGAAGAGTGATAAATATGTGGGGTTAGTATACCAACAGTTTGGGTTAGTGATGTTTTAATGAGGTGAGCCCCTTTTGGATAGTTAGTGTGGCCTGCGTGTTGTGTTTTGATCATGACCGTAGTTGAAGCGACGTAAGTAACAGTGATGACATGTTCGAAGCTGACAGCTGTGGGAAGAGGTAAGGAGGCCCTGAGCCCTTGGATCTGGACGGCTGCTGCCTAGTGGCCCAGCACTGTGTTTGAAGTCAACAGATATGTCGGCATGCGCTAGCTGTGGGGACTTGGAAAAACTTGTTGGAGCTGTTTGAATGTCAGCGAGTTTGTTGGTAAATTGGTACTGACACCTGCGAGGTATGTGCAATGAACAAACGTGGTAACAAGTGTGAAAACATGTCGTCTGTAACTGGTGCTATCGAGTGTAAGACAGAGTGATCACTGGCAATGCATGGCTAAGTGTTGAGGACGCTTTTTTGACACCTGACGGACAATAAACAGCAGTGGAGTTAAGAATGGGAAAGTCAGAGTGGGCACGTGGATTTCTCATTTGGGTTGTGTCACGTTTCAGTGGACTTAGTGGAGATCTCTGATAGGTACAGAGTGTTTTGGTACTTGAGGCCATTTTGAGATTTTAGATGTTTTCACCTTAAAGAAATTCCTGCTCCTGAACACCCACTGCGTGCCGGGCAGTTAGACACTGAATGTACCGGTTGAGGGGTTAGGCTGTAGGGGTAGGAACAGAAGAACCAGTAAACAGGAATCCTCTGTCAGTCACAGTAAGTCCTTCAGGTAAAGAAAACGGAGAACGTCAGTTTTTTACAAAAGTGAGTGCTTGTAGCTAGGATGGGGGTGGGGCAAGAGTGGAATTTACATAGTCGGCACAGATCGGAGTGTGACCACAGCTGCCAAGGGAAGGACGGGAAGGAGCCAGTCACATGATGGCCCAGAGGAGTGACATTTGACAGATAACAGGGGGTCACTTCTGGTTATCGTTGTTCCCCAGCACCTTAGAGTGACGAGGAAGGAGCAAGTGGGTAGCTGTCCTTATAACCATTTTTATTATTTTTTGTGTGTAGAAAAGAAAATGTGCACAGTGAGGGCTGGGCACGTGCAGAGGGTTGGGAAATAAATGTCCTCATCCTTCCCTTATGACAGTCCCTGTGCTTTTTTGACGAGTCACATAACTACATTTAAAGGTTTTTGCTGTTATTAAAACATCAGTGTTTTTCTTACTACTTTGCTAATTTATTCAACTAGTTTTCCTAACTATAAAAGTTTTATCAAATAATAGATTGTGCTGAGCCATTGTTTACTGAAATGAAGCAGCTTCTACAGTGCTGTCAGGACTCAGTGTGACACACTCCGAGGTTTGTTTTCATGCCAAGGATCTCATTTTAATGCTAAATCCGTATCTGTCCTTAGAAATATTTTAAATTTATAGCAAGTATACTTACTAAAATATTTGTTTAAAAATAAGTGTATTTTAAATTTTGCTTTTTTATAGAAGTGTAGTCAGTTTACAATGTTAGTTTCATATGTACAGCAAAGCAATTCAGCTTTACCTACAAAAATATGTATTTTTAAATATGTCTTCCTCTTTGTGGGGGAATTCAAAGTGGAGTTAGGTGTTTTGAAGTTAATTCTTTGTTGAAATGTGAATATAAGTCAGTATTTTGCATGTGAAAATACTTGCTCTGGCTTTCCACGTTCAGTTTACTGAATCAAAAGCCAAATGAAGATAAAAGATAGACTTGATCTAGAGAATATATATGAAGTTTTCTATTTAAATGTTTGGTTTCCCTAGATATTTTTCTCTTATTTTAAGTATAATTGCTTTCAAAATAGGAAAATTTTTTAAAGTTAGAAAATGCAGGGGTTTTTTTACAAAGGGATCCGGAAATCTTTATGCAACTCATTATTGATATTGATTTTAACAGAGTATCTCTGAGAGTCGACCAGAGAAGTGTGTGGATAATTCATCTGGAGCTGCAGGTCAAACAGGAAAAAATACATTAATTGAAGAAATAGAAGTTAAGAACTGTATTTTATTAAAAAGTCATTTGACAGAATGTTGATTTCAGACATGAATTCTGATATATTCTAAAAGCCAAAGAAAATCACCTGGTGAAGGTATAGTGAGGGGAAAGGTGAGAAAAGGAGGTCAGTTACATAACTCAGGCACCCGCAGCAGGTCAGACTGTGATGCCGCTTAAGGAGCTGGGTTGTTGGGTTCACTTCAAGATGCTCTGTGACCAAAGGACAGTCAGGAAATGAGGGAAAGAGGGGATGAAGAATGAGCACAGCAGAGGGGACATGAAGTGAATGAAGGGAAAGGAGGGAGGGGACTGTGGGGGAGGGTGGGAAGGCAGAACAGCTCTTTGGAAAGAGGAAGAGTGTCTGAAATGTGAGATGGACCTGAAGTGAGCTTCCAGCACCACAGCTTGTCCGAGAAGCACGAATGTTCCCACTGTCCCCATCCTCCTCACTGTTAGGAGGGCAATGAGGGCTGAGGTGCCTGATCAGGCAGAGCTGGGTTCTCCCTGCCGTGGGTGAACACAGGCAGGTGCGGGCAGCTGTAAATGTCTGGACCTTCATGTCATGTAGTGTGGTGCTGCCTTATAGGATGGTGTCACCTCGGCCAAGAGAAGAGAATAAGGAAGAGGAAGAGAGCAGGGTGTGTTACGGGGGGTGCAGGGAAGCTGCTTCCTGATTAAGAGACCGTTAGAAAGTGTGCGCCTTCTAATGCAGTCTCAGGTTGGGGAAGCGTTACAGTGGGCACTTGAGGCGAGATTTCAGAAGGATCAATTAAGTCGAGTAGACTCAGTATAGACCAGGGTTTCTCAAATTGTAATTAGTCACCCGGGGACCCAGTGAACAGTGCACGTTCTGAGCAGCAAGCTTGAGATTCTGCATTTCTAACAAGTTCTAAGGTGACACTCTTGTTGCTGGTCTTGAGACCCCGCTCAGATCAGCAAGAGGGTAGATGTGTGTTTAGAGTAATCAGGAAGAAGAGCCCCTGGAGAGTTCAAGACATAACAGCATCAGGAAAAGCATGGCTTTGTTTTTCTATCTGAGCACGTTTATAGCCAGAGGGAGGCAAAGAGCTGAAGTAGAAATTACCCATGTAAGGTACTGTGATCAAGCAGAGAGGAAAAAGAAGTGGTGGGGGCCATCCATCCACAGAATCCAAAAGGGGAAGAATTACGACCACAGATCTAGGGATACCTTTGAAGAGGGAAGGATGCAATGAAAGGAAGGAAGGAGGAGAAAAGGTGGAAGGTAGGTGATGTGGGAATTGATGAGGAAACTTGAGAGAACTCATTTTAGATGGCGTCATATGTTTGCACTGAAGCAAGATTAGATCATTGCCACTGCAGAGAATTCCAGAAGCAGGAAGGGGCTGGAACTGGGGTAAACCACAGCCACTGCTCACAAATATCAGGCATCAAGGATGTATGTTGCATTGGTATTTGTTATTCAAATGAGATTAGTTTGAGTATGGAAACACTGGCTTTTTTTCTTTTAGGATAGCTAATTTTTTGATAAGTTGGTTGTTTCACAAAAAGCCTTTTAAACATTAGCATGGGATACCAAACCAAACTAACTTTGGAAACAAAAGAAATTAATAGGGTTCATTCCCTAAATGCTAAAATTGTTGTTTTCAGTAACTACTACAGTGACTTTGAAATATAAAAGACTTTTAGTATCTAATAATTCTGTGGCAATCAAGTTTATTTTTTCCTTTTTTGATAATCATATTTCAATGTGGAAAACTTAATATACATTATTTCTTAGGTGTGTCTTATATACCGTATTGCACTAATGGATCAAGAAACTTTGAGATGACAGCTGAGACCACGTCCATCCCGACAGCACGGGCCCCTCATTGCTCCGCCGTCGCCACTGGGCTGCACTACCACCAGTTCGCTGTGGGCAATGACATTGCTGCACTTGTGGTCGACAATGGAAACTGGCATGTGCAAGGCCGGCTTTGCAGGCGATGATGTCCCCCGGGCCATCTTTCCCTCCATCGTGGGACGCCCCTGGTACCAGGGCGTCATGGTGGGCATGGGCCAGAAGGACTCCTACATGGGTGATGAGGCCCAGAACAAGAGAGGCAGCCTGACCCTCAAGTACCGCATTGAGCATGGAATTGTCACCAACTGGGACAACATGGAGAAGATCTGGCACCACGCCTTCTATAATGAGCTGCGTGTGGCCCCTGAGGAGGACCCCATACTGCTGACCAAGGCCCCCCTGCACCCCAAGGTGAACCATGAGAAGATGACGCAGATCATGTTTGAGGACTTCAACACCCCAGCCATGTACGTGGCCATCCAGGCCGTGCTGTCCCTGTACATCTCTGGCCGCACCACTGGCATTGTGATGGACTCTGGTGGTGGGGTCACTCACACTGTGCCCACCTATGAAGGATATGCCCTCAACCATGCCATCCTGCGTCTGGACCTGGCTGGACGGGACCTGACGGACTTCCTCATGAAGATCCTCATGGAGCGTGGCTGCAGCTTCACCACCATGGCCAAGCAGGAGATCATGCGTGACATAAAGGAGAAGCTCTGCTACATCGCCCTGGACTTGGAGCAGGAGATGGCCACCACCGCCTCCAGCTCCTCCCTGGAGAAGAGCTACGAGCTTCCTGACAGGTCATCACCATCAGCAGCGAGCGCTTCCGCTGCCCCGAGGCTCTCTTCCAGCCCGCCTTCCTGGGCCTGGAAGCCTGTGGCATCCATGAGACTACTTTCAACTCCATCATGAAGTGTGATGTGGACATCCTGAAGGACCTCTACGCCAACACGGTGCTGTCCAGCGGGACCACCATGTACCCTGCCATGAACAGCAGGATGCAGGAGGAGCTCACCGCCCCGGCCCCCAGCACGGTGAAGGTCAAGATCATCGCGCCCCCCGAGAGCAAGTACTCCGTGTGGATGGGCGGCTCCATCCTGGCCTCGCTGCCCACCTCCCAGCAGATGAGGATCAGCAAGCAAGACTATGACGAACCCGGCCCCTCCATCATCCACAGCAAGTGCTTCTAGGCGGACTGAGTTACCGTCCACCGTTCTCTTGACAAAACCTAACTTGCGTGGAAAAGGAGATGAGAGTGGCATAGCTTTATTTTGTTTTGTTTTTTATTTTCTTTAAAAAAATTTTTTTTTTTGGTACTTGACTCAGGATTTAAAAACAGTGAACGTGACAGCAGGCAGTTGGATCAAGCATCTCCAAAGTTCTACCTTGTGACCGAGGACTTTGTACATTTTTTAAAATAGTCACCCCAAATATCATGAGATGCACTGTTACAGGAAGTCCCCTGCCTTCCCCAAACTACCCGGCTTCTCTAAGGAAGTCCTTGCAGAAGTCCACACGGGAGGGTGATGTCATTGCTTTTGTGTAAGTGATGTTCTGCAAGTTAAAAAAAAAAAACTTTACCTTAATACTTGTTTTTGTTTGTTTTATTTTGAATGGTCAGTCCCCCTTTTTTGTCCCTAAACTTGAGATGTATGAAGGCTTTTGGTCCCCATGAGAGTGGGCTGAGGCATGGAGGCAGCCAGGGCTTACCTGTACACTGACTTGAGACCAGTTCAATAAAGTGCACACCTTAAAAAAAAAAAAGGAAAAAATTTAAGTTGGTTAAGCTAGAGGATCCAAGAAATGTAGGCATACCAGTAGCCCACATGGGTATGGGAAAAAATATTTTTATGAACAATTATTCACCAATTGTGTACACAAGCTGATCAACTCATAACACTTTCTCTCATGAGAAGTGAATTACACATTCAAATAAACTATCATCACAACTGTGGGCTTCCTAAATTACAGGGGAATTGAGAACATGATACATCCTCGTGGTCGATGGTGTCAACTGCTTTAAAGATGTGCTTGCTGCATTAGTCTTCTTGGAGTCATGACTTATTCTGATTAAAGCTCACTTTTCTTCTCATCAATCAGCATGTTCCCATTGGTATATGTGCACTTTTCTATTTTATAAAGTCATTTGAAACATAATCATACTTTTGAAATCTTAATCTATATTCCTGTTTTTATTCATTATCTGTAATGGATTCATGTTTCTGTCTTGTTGCTGTCTTAACTGCCCCTCAAAAATAAAAACACCAAAACCTAACGTGTTCATTTCCAAAGCAAGCAGAAGGGTTACGCTCAGCAGAAACTCTGCGTCACTGTACAGTTGGCTTTCGTGTTTACATATCATTGGTTAAGTGTCCCTTTTGTGTTTAAGATTCTACTGAAGAATATCCTCACTTGAAGGTAAAATATTTTATACTTTCATCTTGAAGTTTTTAGTGGTGGTACTGGGAATTGAACCCAGGACCTCGTGCATGAGAAGCAGGTGCTCTACCCCTGAGGTGTACCCTCTCCCCTTGAATTACTACTATAGATTATAGCAAGCGTACTTTATGTATTAATCTGCTTCAAAACCATTCAGCCTACAGTTGGAGTGAGATTCTGTTCTTAATAAAACAGGAGGAATGAAGGATTTACAAACATCCAGATCAGGCAAATTTTGCAATACAAATTTAACTCTGAAAAGAAGTACACTAAAATATTTTAAATGCTCACAGTCTTCTCATTTCTAATTCCTTTTTGTTTGTAAATTTAATTGAAAGATTTGACAGAAATAAGACAGATTTTTGTTACTATCTATGTTTGGGAAAAGATGCTCATAAGCATAAGAAAAAGATTTTTACAATGTCAGCTTTAGCTCAGAAGTTCGCATTTCTGTTGGGATACACTAAAGTGCTCAGTTTGGAGTCCCTGTACTTCTTACAGATTCTAAGAGATTAATTATTAGATGCTGAGGTTTTTTTCCAGTGTTTTAAAATCCTTAATTGAATTCTGACCTCTATGTAGAGTAAAGCTTCACTTGCTAACATGTCAATTGTATTTCAACTTTAAAATTTCATTTTAGTGTTGTTACATTGATGATATTTATTTTTTTATTTAATGGAGGTACTGGGATTGAACCCAGGGCCTTTTTCATGCTAAGCACATGCTCTACCACTGAGCTATACCCTCCCCTCTGAAGGAGATTTTCTGAAATAAATGTTTTACTCATATACATAAAGCAAAATACATTTGTTTAATTTTTCCCAGTAGAATTTTCACAAAACATTACAACAGAACCACTTTCTTCATTTTATGTGTTTAAGATTCTGTGCTAAAAAAAATTATTAGCATGGAACATACATTAACAATTTAGTTTTATAAAAGGCAAGAATGGAAAGCTCATTTTAAGGAAAAATCCATTAAAGTAAAAAAACTGACCAAACTTTTATAAAGGGAAATTTTTCTAAGAATTGCAAGGTAATGCATTTAGTGTAAAATATGACTTGAATTGTTTAAGCAACAAAATCTGAAATTATATATATTCAATAGGCCAACATTTACTGTAGTTTTCAGATGAATCTAAATAGCATTACATATATATGTTCTCTATTATCTAAAACCAAAAAAGGTAGGAATTTATTTTATTTTATTCATGTGATTTTTTTTTCTATTTAAGCAATCCCCAAGTTGATCTAGTCTCTAAAAGTATTATTTAAAAGTCACATTTTATAAGCTAGCTCTCTTTCCCATGATACTGTCTCTTATTTAATTTAAACATTATAAATATTATTTGACTTATTTCAGATGCAGCAGGAGTTGGAAAAAATATAACTAGAGAACTAGAAGAAGGTATGTTGCCAAAATGTATGAATTACATTTAGACATTGATTTCCGAAATAAACTGTGAATAGTAAATAACATCTCTTTCCATTGTTTGAATAACAGACACTGTTACATTTTTTCTTATCCATACCTAGTGAAAATTGTGAAAACAAAACCATCCATAATGAAAAATATACTTCTCATTTATTCATTATGATCCATAGCTTTAAAAAATCTCAAGCCTATGTTCTGTGTTTATTTCTGGCTGTATCCTTCCTCTCCTCCTGCTAGCCGTGTGGGACTGTCACCCTGCACATTGATACTGTCATCAGAAAACCTGGAGGGCATCAGCTTCTCGAGTTTCTGGTCGTGACTGAGGCCAAAAACCCAGACTCAAGCAATCACAGTCCATGTAGCTGCCACTGGTGGATGACAATTAAGTTTCCAGTCATTGGTTAATCTTTTGCCCTCAGGAAAAATTCCAAATTCCTTACCTTGGAATAAACACAACAATTGGTTTCTTGCCAAATATTCAGATGTATCTCTTTACTCCCCTGCTCTGCTGCTTTGCTCCAGCGTCTGGCCCAGCTAGACTGCTTCCATTTCCACATGAGCCCTTCCCTGCCTCTTGTCTTTGTGTTTGCTTCTTCCCTCTCCCTCCCACACTTTGTCCTCGTCCTCCAGGTATCTGCTTACATATCACTGCCACCAAAAGGGGGCAGTATTGGCACAAAGCTGGATGTCCCTTCTAAGTGTTCCAGTTGTGCCCCCTTTTATACCTGCCGTGCTATTTATGACTCTGTATGGAAGTTGCCTGTTTTTCCAGTTTATGGTTTGTGATTCTTCAGGGTGGACTCTGTCATCTTCAACTTGCAGTTCCAGTGCTTTTCACAGTGTCTCAGCACATGGTTGTTGAGCCAATGAATAATGAAAACCAGAAACTTTGTTCCTCAGCCACATGAGCAGGTGATTCAACGTGCAGCCCCGGGCAGATTCTAGAATCGTCATCTTGCATTTTGTATTGTAGTCGTATACAGATACTTTTCATTCTTCATAACACTTAGAAAGGTCTCAGCTTTTTAAAAAACTAACATATTTAGTTACCTATGAAGTATTTTAGATAAAGAATCTTAATTCTGTTTCTTTCCAGCTACTGCTGAACTTGAATCTGGGTCCTGTAGACCTTCCCCTCTAGGACCCACAGCAGCGCACGGGGAAGCCAAGCCGCTCTGGGCGGCTTTGTGTGGGGCCTGGAGGCTCCCTCTCTCAGCTCTGGGTGCCTCTGTTGCTAACCCTTCCTAGCTGTCTGGCCGCTGGAAACCCACTCTGCCTGCTGTACCCTTAAGATGGGTTGTTTGTAACTTACTTCTACTCCTTGGAAAACAATTCCATGAAAACTCAATTGGTTTTCCCCCAGCTGTGGGCAGGGATGAGGAATAGCAAATTATTTTTTTTTATAAAAGATATAAATAATAAAAGAAGTCATAAAACAGCCCTGGGAGCAGCAGAGTCAGTAATGCCTCCCGGCCTAAAGCAGAAGTGACGGCTCAGTGTTCCATGGCTGCTGGGCATGCTGAGCTGGTTACTCCTTTCCTTCCTTACACTTTTTTCACTGAGAAAGAAATATGTGCATATGGTAAAAAAATTCAGAGCACAAAAATACACCAAGGAAAGATTTCCCTTATCCTGTTGTCTCAGCCCTCCCTGGAGATGTCACTGTTTACAGCCCTTTGTGTGTTTTTCCAAATAGGCTGTGCACATTCCCACCTATGCATGTAAGTTCCTTTAACATTTTACTTATTTTTAACCTAAAGGAATTTAAATCCTTAAGTGGCTTCTGCCTTGTGATAGAAAAGAACAAATCTGATTCTGTATTAGATCTGTTCCTTTGACTTTAACCCTGTGTCCTGTTTCCCAGACGTAGACTTGCCGGCTCTGCACCTTTTGCAAAACAATGTTGCCAGTAGGCTGAAATATACAGGAGAGCCTGTTCTCAAGGCTCTGACCTTTAAGGATATTAGTACTTCCACATTCATAAAGATAACAATTTGAAGAAGAGAAAGTAACTTTTGTTGGATTTACAGGGGCACCATGATCTGACTCACATGGACAGCTACAAGAAAGAAGGATTCCAAGAACAAAGAATTCCTTCTCCAAGAAATTTGCAACAAGTGACCACACCCCCTCCCCTTTTCAGTATAAAAAGAGCTTGAATACTGACTTGGGGAATATGGTTCTCCAGGACGTCAGTCAGCCATCTTCCCAGTCTGCTGGCTTTCTGAATAAAGTCTCTATTCCTTTCTGATTAATTCATTGTAGTTTTGTTCATCTTTCTCCAGTGATCCTTTCCTTTGTAATATGGAGGAAGATAAAGAATCTTTTATTTACATCAATTCCATTAGCTTGTCATCATTTGTGCTTGTGTATTAGAACAGATATACAACATAAAGAATAAAATAATTTCTATTTTCCTTTAACAAAGGAAAATTAAAACAAAAATCCCTTGGGGTGCAAATAAATTTAGAGTCAATTTTGATTTAATACTGATTCTTTACAGCTCAAAAAAGACAGGGGAAAACAAAATACAGTTGCTCTCTCCTTACCTTAAGCAACTTTTGCCTAAATGTTGAAAGTGATAATGATTCCTGATTCACCATTTTTCCCATGTTGAGACAGTGCGAGACCCTTTATGTTTAGCTCTCTCACTTAATCTTGACAACATAAAAGGGAGTGATATTGTTCATACCATTTTGAATATGAGGAAACTGAGAATCAGGAAGATAAGGTAACTTACTCAGTGTCACCAGGCCTGGAAGTGGAGGGGCTGGGATGAATCAAAGTATCTGATGTCAGAGTTCATACATCATATGCATTCACTATTTGATAGAGATCTTTGTGTGTAGATTCTGTTTTGTGTGATCTAAGATAATTTTTTTTTGGGTGGTGGTGTTGAGTCCTCAGGCTGCCCAGAAGGAGGCTCAAATTAAAGTACTTGAAGGTCGGCTTTAACAAACTGGAATAACCAGTGCTGCACAAAACCAGCCCTTATTCTACATGTCGAAAGAGAAAGCAGAATTACTTCCTGAGCTAGATGCGCTACCTGGCCATGCTTTACAAGGTAATTTGGATGAAGTTTTTATTTAAATAAATTGCATGGTAACTTTGCTCTTTGAGTTTGCTATACTGTTCCCTTGTCCCCTGTAGCCAGATTGAACAGCTGCTGTATTTACTTACGCTTTTAATAATCATTCCTTTAATTTGCAAGCATAAATTTAGGGGGATGTAATTATTGTCATTGCAAGAAATGAGTAGCAACTTAAAAGGGCTTATTTAACAGTATTAAGCAACTAGATTTAGGAATAAAAATATCAACCATGTTTCTGAATTGGTTATTTAAATTCTTTAAAGTATTAACCAGTTTCATTACTCTGCATATCTAATTGCCTTAAAAATAAGTTTATAAGCGTTTGCTGTGGCATCTGTTCACATACCTTACAAATGGTGCATAATCTTGTCTTACGTGGGGGTTTTTAACATTGGGTCTGTTTTGGTTGGAGTGTTGCTGTTTGTTTCCCTTTTGCTGTTACTTACACAGATCCAGATGGTGCACCTTTAGGTAAGTGGGTTTAGCTTTCTGTTTACCTACAGCTGCATGAATTACCAATTGTTCACATACACTAATTGTGGTTCATCTTATTTTAAACATTTTTATTGGCGGCCAGCTGGTTTCTGCATGACCATTTTTTGAAATGTACCTGTGACCACAAACATACTAAGTCTTTTGCCTTTCTTACACATTTCTTGATTTTTAAATTCTTAGATATTTAAATAAGTACGTTAGTTAATTTTCTGTTTCATTATTTGAACTCCAGGTTCAGCTCCTGTTTCATAAGCCCTTCTTTTTTTTCTTATAGGAAAAAAAGGGAACATATATTCCTTTTTAATTTTTAAATATATCTGTTAACTCATATCTGTTGTTTTACCCTCATAAATAACTTTGTTAATTATCTTTGGCATATATTTTTTTGGCATATATTTGCTAGATTTTTAGCTGTTCTTAAGTTTTATAAAATTAAGCACATATATTATAAATTGAAAAAAAAAACTATACAAAGGATTTTATAGGAATAGATTGAAACAATATTTATAATCGTAACATGGTATTTTCAGGTTGGAAAGAGCTTTAGGTTTCATTGAATATTGAGATTTTCAGTTCTTTTCTCTTGTCACTGCAATATTCACGTGAACCACACCCAGCCTGAGTAATATCTATGCTCCTCCTGATGATTTATATACACGGAGGGCCAAGCGTATCAGGGTAATTTTATTACTTGTGATTTTTCTGAATGATTCTTTTGGAGCAGTTTTTATTAAAAGTATTTCAAAATCTGATCTTAATTTTTTTTTCTAATCACACAACTGTCAAGATTTTTCTAAATACTTATACTTGAAGGAGAGGAATGTAACTGAAAGATTAAATGTAAGTACCTTTCTAGGTCATTAAACATAATCTATGAATCAATTTAAAATAAATTTATGTTAAATAAGTTGTTACACAAATAAAATAGATGAGCTACTTGATTTTCTTTACATGTTTACACTGTGTGTTAATCTCAAAATAGTATTTCCTTGAGATCAATTCTGTAATATAGATACGGACAGAAAAATCTCAAAACAGTATTTCCTTGAGATCAGCCCCGTAATGTAGATATGGACAGGCTACTCCTTTGAACCCGCTCAAGCTGTGACAAGGACGGGTGGAGAGCAGAACCGTGGCTGTATTAAGTAACCATGTTAGACTGCCCACGGTCCTGGATCATAACCTGAATTTTTACCATTCCAAGTTTTATCAAGCACGTTTCTGCTCCTCTTCCTCCTTGTTCTTGTTCTGCTCCCACCTTCCTCCTCCACCTTCTCTTTGTTCTTCTTTATCCTCATGGCTCCTTTATCCCTTTTAACTTGGAAGAAAAATGCAGTGCCTCCTTTGATGACCTTTTGTGCAGAAAAATATTAAACTGCTATTTGATGAGTGCTGTTACTTTTCACAGCTTTCCAACATCTGTAGCTTAAAGAAGGGTCAGAAACAGAGAGGGAAAACGCATTTAGCTAATATGACCTGTGACTCGTGACAGAAATTTTCCCTGAGGGCTGGGGCGGTGATCCAACCCCCAGGTTCCTGAAAGAAAGGGTGTGGAAGGAGAAAAGCACGGACGTTAAATCCGTGGAAGCTACATAGTCACAAATGCATTGCTTTGAAAAATACTTATTTAGTTCCAATTTATCTCAAGTATTGGACTGGGTGCTGAAATTGGAAGATAAGACAAAAAATCTTGCACTCATAGACTTGATGCCTTGCTGAGGGTGACAGGCCGTGAACAGCTTGTGATACATTGCAGTGAGGGCAGAGACTGAAATTTGTACAGGGAATTATGGGGGTACAAAATGGGGTTACCCAGCAAGAATGGAGGAACTGGTGAAGGCTTTCTGGAGGGGGTAAAATTTGAGCTGAAATATAAAGGAAGAAAAGAATTAGGCAAGAGACAATGTAGAAGGGGGTGCAGTAAAGAGTTGCTCTGCGCAGTGAGTAAGTTAAAGCGTGGGCATTTAGCCACAGTATTATAGGTGTGACCCCTTCAAGCAGGTTGTGCCCGGGAGCAACAAGGCTGTGGTGTAGGGTGATGGGACATGAGGCTGGAGGGGGAGCCGGGCCAGTACCTCATACCTAATAGGTTTGTGTTGTAGTCTTTGAAGAATATTTTTATTTCCCCTTCCTTTTCCTCCTTTTTTAATGCTTCTAGAATATTTCTGTTTTTGGAGATTTGCTAGAAGACTCACGGGGTTCAGCAGATAGTTGTATTCATGGCAAAGATTCATGAGAGCAATGTAGGAAGGATCCACAACAGGACTATGTGGGGAAAAGATGCAGATAAGCATTGGGGGGAATCCATGTCCAGGCTTCCTTATGCGCTCTCCCTCCCATGAGAGATCACACAGAGCGCACGCTTCTCCCTGGAACAAAATGCAGCAACGTGTGTGCATTGTTTGTGCCCATTGTTATTAGCTTACATCCAACTGAAATATTCATTTGCATTACCTAGCTGACCACTGTAATATTTTAATACATTTATCTTGTTGCATCAATTACCATAAGAGAAATAATTTTGGAGTTTATGACAATAAATTTGGAGTTAAGTGAAGAGCACCAGAAACAGTAATATGGAAACGAAGCTGAGTAATGCTTAAACTTCAAAAACTTTAAAAATAATGCGATATTTAAGGAAGGAAAATGAATTATTTTAATTCATTTGTTTTGATTTTGAATATTGTCATTCTGTGTTTTCCACAGGCATATACATTTTCCCCCGTATTTATACTGAGAGAGGACATACAGTTTTCTATAATAAGTTCCCCTTTCATCTTGTGGTTAATTATCTGCACATAGCTCACTGTCTTCAGACCTTATGAAGCTTCGTGGTGAAGTGAAACCTAAAAACAAAGTAAGGAGATTTGAAAATACCACGTGAACACTCTTAATGCTGTTCTTCATGATTCCTATTGAACACGGAGGGCGCAGGCTCGGCTCTTCACAGGCTCGCAGGTGGGCATGTTTTCACCAAAGGTCTCATGTGTGGGAAGGTTAGTGCTTTATCGTGTTCCCCTTAGAACAAAAAGCTATATTGAACAGTTTTCTCCTTTATGGGGCTTGTGACCTACTCTATTCTTGCACTTTTCCCACCAGATAAGAGATGATTATGGAGAGCAGTCCTTCAAAATAGTTTAGATTGATAGGAGTTTTTTGAAATTTTAGCTTTCTAATATGTTCTTAAGTGTTCCTTATTTATTTTGTTTAATTGTCTCCAGAAGTGGTTTGAATAGGCCAACTCTTAATCATCATTGTGTTTTAAAAACTGAGGCTATAATGGATACTTGTGAAGTTTAAAAAATATGAGTAATACATACTGTTAAATGTGTAAGATGCACATGATATATTTCAGGCTGAGTGTTGGCAGCTGCTAGGTGAATTATAACCACCTTAAGATGTTTTTGGATTTTTGCAGTGCTTAGTAAATATCTGCTGAATGAATGGGTGGAATCAGGACCTGAAAGAACAATACTGTGCTACTGGGCAGGGTGGATTCGAGGCCCACAGTGGTCAGCCAGGTGATGCAGGTGAGTATTTCAGTTGGATGTAAGGCAATTAGCAGGGGGATCAGTGTGGTTACCTGAAGAGGACATGCCCCATCTAAAACAAGTGCCACCACTCTGCCCTTGCTCATTTTTGCCATGATGGAATATGGGCCTAAGGCTACCAGATTCTCAATTTTTTTCAAGAGAAGCCTTAAATATGAATTTCAACGGAGAATTTCTTTATCTTTAAAATAATGGCCTTGCCAATCAAAGCACATTGACAGGCTTCATGAGTGGTCCTTGAGCCACCGGCTTGGTAACATGTGTTTTGCATTTTATTATTCTAAGTGACTAAGCAGAAGGTACCCAGACTCAAAGAAAACATTCTAGTGTAGTTTGGATCCAGTCTTAAGTCAGGGAGATAATCTCTTAAGGTAACTTTGTGTCTCGGGCCCTGTGAAGGCCTTTTTATTCATGCCCTTGTAGGATCCCCAGGAGAGATGTGAAGGGGTGGCCTCAAGGCCATCTCCTGAAAACACCACTGTGGTTAGGAAGGCCCGGGAAATGATTCCACTGGCAGCGGAGAGAATTGACAGGACATAAGACTGGCCTGCAGGGCTTCTCTTTCTTTCTTTCTTTTCTTTCCTTCCTTCCTTCCTTCCTTCCTTCCTTCCTTCCTTCCTTCCTTCCTTCCCTTTCTTTCTTTCTTTCTTTCTTTCTTTCTTTCTTTCTTTCTTTCTTTCTTTCTTCTTCTTCTTCTTCTTCTTTTTTTTTGGCAGTGAAGGGCAATTGTCTTTATTTGCAATGGACACACTATTTAAAATGTGAGCCTTGCCAGTTCTGAGAAGAGAAGTGCCCCCCAAACCTGTGCATCCATCACTCTCATCTCCAAGCACAAAATAGACCACAGCATTTCTTCAGAGGATGCTCAGCTAAAAGCACTGAAGGCAGCCCCTGCCAGGGCCTGTGTGCCAATAATGAGAACCAGGAGGCCCCCAATGCCTTCTTCCTGTGGTTCTGGGCTTCGTGAGGTCTTGGTCGAGGGCTGCTTTCTAGCAAGCCTCGATCCTCCAGCCCATCGCTGAACTGGCCGCCCTCGCTGATCCGCAGCTGCCGATTCCCCTTGGGCCCGGCCGGGGACGGCTGCCAAGGGCGCGTGGCCCCTGGTGGAGGCGGGCCCGCGGGGACCGCGGAGGATGCGGCGCTCGCTGCCCGCGGCCGGCTCCATGGCGCGGGGCGGCGGATCCCGGCGGCGAAGACGAGCGCGGCGGGGACTCAAGTCAAGTGCGAGGCGCCGCAGCTGGGAGCGAGCGGAGGGATGGACCGAGGGCGGGCGGACGCCCTGGAGTGGAGGTGCGCCGGCTGCAGGGGGCCTGGGGTGGTGGGGGGTGCGCGTCTGCAGGGCTTTTTCTTTCCAAAAGTTTTCTCTTGCTCTCTGCCACCCCTTTTGAACTGCGAAGATTCCTGAAAGGATCTCAGATCATTATTTTTCACTCATTGAATAAACGAAGTTGGCTATGTATTTTAAATAGGTAATGCACTATGTTAAATGCAAGTGATGTAAAGTTGAATACAACAGGGTTTCTGCACTCTAAAGGTTTATAATGTGGCAAACACCTTGATTATCTAATACATTAGTGATAACATCCAACTCTAAGCATTTACAACAAGGTAGTCCCTTGATTTTCCTGGAGTATGGAAGGGAATGCTTATGGTGAATTTAGATTCTAGGAAAAATTAACCTTCACCTGCCTCACCATGCTGCCAAAAGCTAGCATGGGCTGGCGTTGGATATCCAACAGGCTGATTAAACATCCAGTTAAGACATCAGGGGGCAGGGTCATGAAAATGGGGCCACAAATATAAAAATCAGTATTAAAATAAAGTTTACATTAAATAAATCATCTAAGCATGGGAAAAATAAAAATTGAGTTGAAATCCCCTGCAATTATCTTTTGGTTTAATTTCTTTCTTTCTTTTTATGAGACATTGAGGGAGCGGGCCACGAGTGTCAGGAGAGCGCAGTAATGCTGGAGGCAGATTGCCTGGTTTAGAATCTGGCTTTACCACTTACTAACTGTGACTTTGGACTTTTAGCTTCTGTGTGCCTCTGTTTTCTCACTTGTGAACTGGGATAATGATAGTATATGCTAATATAATAAAGTGTTTACAAAAATTTCTGGCATCCAATAAGCATATACAAATGTTGGCTATGATTATGACCCCCAAAATTCTTCCCTGTCTGTAGCTCTGGCTTGTCACTGTCATACGTGCTATGTTTGACACACTTGCTAGGGAAAGACATGCTAAATGTTTTTACCTTCAGACACTAGTACAGGAGATGCCTTCTTGCCTGGCCCTTTTACATCTGTTGCAGAAGGGCAAGAGATTAGAATGAATACTGAGACCAGTACTTGTGCTAGGGAAAAAGAGCTCCCTCCCCCTTCTGGCTTCGATTCTAAGAGAGGCAGCATGCAAGTCTAGCCCAGCTACACTAACTTCCTTTCTTTTGACTTTTCTTTTCTTTTTCTATGTATATATATATTGCTAATTTCTTATTTCTTTTTTTTAATTATGTAAATAAGATCTCTAGTTTTCAAAGTAATTTCTGCCAGGTGTCGTGTCCCCTAATTTTTTGAATATTCGGAATAATCTAAATGAGATGTTCTTTGTTGAAATTGCTGTGTCCTATTTCTAAGTTTTAGGGTCTTTCTTAAAGATTATCATTTTTATGAAGGCTGAGATGTGAATTACAGACAAAACTTATTTAGAAACAAATGTAGGTTAAAGTGCCACCTGTAAAATCATTACAGCAAACAGAAACTTGGAGCCTCTCCAGTTTGCTCTGAGTCATGGTACATCCTCATTCTAAGAGCCTGGGCAGGTGAGTAGACTTTTGCTGACACCGTTAAAGAAAAATGCAGATGTCAGTTACCAACTTAACCATTTTGAACTTTCCTAATCCTTTGCCTTGAAGACATTGCATGTCTGGTATGAGTGTATACACAAAGAATTGTTGTTGTGTTATTAAAGAGTTGAAGGAGGGAACGTTTCCCATCTGTGATCATCTTAACAAGAAACATTCTACTCAAAACAGATTTTATTTAGAAATTGTTCATAATTATCTTGAGAAGAAAGATTTTCCTACACAGGCCAGTGTGTGTGTTTTGTTTGTTAGTTGTATTACAACTACATCAGTCATTCACTGGTAAAGATTTTTAATGACTTTTTTCAAACTAACCCTCATATATGATCTAGCAAATGATTTACTATATGAACACATGACTGCATTGAGAAATAGTGCCAAAAAATGGCACATACTAGATGACTCTGCAAATAATAAAATATAACAAACTCCCCGCCCCCAACTTGAATATCTGTTTCTCATAACTTTCTTCATCTTATGAAGGTATTTTCATTGTCTTCCATTCAGTAAGCCCATCTGCTACCTTTAGTTCCAAAATTAATTTTGAAGATGGCAGAACTTTCTTGCTTGTGCTTGAGGTGGCCTATGTGATTAACCATTGAATTTGCTGATAAAGATTGCTAACTAGTATGGCTTATGGCTTCAGTGCTTTTTTGATAAGATAACAGTAGAAGAAAAGCTTTTGGTGAAGGTAGTGATACAGAACTGAGACCAGATTTTAGGAACTCCCATGTGTTCAGCATTTAGTCTGTCAGATGAATAGCGACTTTTGGAAATTCAAGACTAAATCTATGATCTGGAATCCAGAATATCTTCTTTTTGCCTTTTTCTTTTTAAAAATGTTATCATTCATGACAGGTTGTAGAAAATATCTTTTAGATACTGTCTCTTCACATGATTTATTTTCAAGTTTTCATCAATTAAGATGCTTGTGTGATTCTGTACAAATTTAAGAGCTGGTCACATGCTGGTACGGTAACTCTTATAACACATTAATTCATGACTTTTATTGCATAAAATAAAATCATTCACCTAAGTAGGCCTATGACTTAAATGATGCAGAACTTCTAAAACGTGATTTCCTTTGATTAGAAAAATCAGGCACATGAAGTTTGGTTACATTTAGTTTTCACTTTCAGGTAGGAATCACTTTAAGCCCGTTCTGAGGATCCTGCTTTCTAATTCCTTGGTGTTTTTTTTCCTTATTAGTATAAGTAGCCAAGGATAGCAAAATTTCATTTTTTTTCCAATTAAAATTCATTACCACTATACACAAAAATCAGCCTTAAATTATTAGTTACATAGCCATTATTCAACATTTAAAATTTATAATAAAACAAGAATATTTTTAACCAAAACTTACATAGCTAACTAATACTTAAATAATAGTTAAGTAAAACACTTTTTGTGCTCACCTGTAGTATTCTTTTGTGACTCTGTAAATAATAATTCATTAAATTTCATTGTTTCTCATATTCTGATATTCTAATATTTTTGTTCTTGAAAAATTGTAAAGACAATTTTTCTTCACCTAAAGCAGTTTTAATCAAACTTAAAGACATTTAAAATTTAAAAATTCATGTTAGCTATTTGGCAGTAGAGCATTGATGTTTATGTTCAAAGATAATAGGCTTATATGTTTTTGATAAGATTGCCAATTAAAAAATTAAATATACAGTTGTCAAGCTCCCATTAATTAAAAATAACTCATGTAATATTTTCCTATCCTAGTTCTATCTTTTATTCCCAAGTAACCTTTTTCAAGTTCTACTTAGTAATCTATTAAAAATTTAGGTTCAATTGCCAACGTTCTATGTATATATTTAAAATTAGATGATTACAGAATCTTTTTCTCTCTTAGTTCTAGACAGTCATCTCTGTCAGAAAAAAACCCACCAGAGCCTCCCCCCATAGCAAGAAGAAAGGTGTGTGAGAAAGCAGAAAACCCAAAGACCAAGGAACAAAGGCAGTCAGTTACTAATGCTTTTTTATCTGATAGGGTGTATAAAACATCAGCAGCACTGAGATGCTAAAGGACAGCAGTGGAATTATTCTCCATATTTAGGCTGACTCTGGGATTGTGACTGATTTGACTTAAGACAATTGAATCAGCTGTCAGCTTGTGGTCTTCTAATTTTCTTGGTCTCACACATACCTGTAAAATAAATTGATCATGTACTGTTATTTTTCAATTATCTGTGTATCTCATTGTGAAGTTAATATAACTTTGAGGAGAGGTTTATTAAAACTGTAACTCAAATAGTCTTCTAGAAAAATTTGAAATTAATTCTGACTGTTACTGTTATCTGAATAAAACACATTGATTTCACCACTTTAAAGTGGTTGAAAAAAATCTAGTGTTAGAAGATGTGTGGGTTATGGTGCTTTCTTGCTGTTCTTTCATATTTAAATTGGTATTATCCTTAATTTTTTGTTGTTGAACTCTTTTAGAAGCTACGTGTGTGTTTTGTGAGAGTTTGTTTTGTGAGGGTTAGTCTGCCTAACAGTATATAATATAATCCGATGGTCAACTTACCTGGGCATTTGTAAATTGCAACACCACAACACGCAGAAAGTTACAAATGGGTTAGAGCCCCTGTATCCTTCTACCTGCGGCACACTCACATTTCCCTCAGGTCACCTCACGGGCTGCAGATGGCAGGTAGATCTCTGACATGGTCTTAAGTGAAATCATCAATGGCAATCTCTGTTCAAATATTGGCAAAGCCAATTTCTTCAGTATTAAATATGAAAAGAAGTTTTTGGGTATTTTCTGTACCCAAGTGAGTGATCTTATACCATCCCCTCCCCTGTACCATCATGCACACTCTCTACTTTGACCACTGGTTTAGCTGCCTTGAATGTCATGGAAATTGTCCTAATCATCCTTGCTTCCTGTATTTAAAGATGTAATTTATCGGTTTCTAATGAATCAAATATCTCAAAGAATAACTAGGAGATAGGGGATGGAGCAAATAAGTAATTAAAAAATAAATGAATTAATCAGTTGAATAAGCAAATCCCTCTTAATCTCTCAGGGTCTCTTCCCTCATCTGTAAAGTGAGCATCTTGATCTCAAGTGTAAAATTGTATAATTTTAAATTTGCCTTGATTTATTCATACTGAGTTTAGATTTTAGCCAACAGAACTTTTTCATTAGTGCCATCTTTTGGCCAATGTAACACAATCCAGTAGGGGAAAAGAATTAAATTGTTCAGAGTGCATTTTATCTTATGAAAAAGGAAGAGAGGAAGAAAGGAAGGAAGGAAGGAGTTCTCTATTGAGAAGCTTTTTTTTTTTTTTTAAAGCATGTTTCTTATAACATTTCTAACAAATAAATAGCCACCTATTTAACTTTTTTTCCTTGTAGCTCAGATTCTGGAACTTCAGAGGCTAGCCTTCACCTCCTTCTTCCCCACCAAGCTGGCCCCGTAATGAACTGAATGTTTTTAATCGTCTCACTGTTTCTCAGGGAAACACATCAGTTCAGCAGGATAAGTAAGTCATTATGTTAAAGAGTCCCAACTATAGGTTATAATATTCCTGAGCATTTCAATACAATCCAGAGAGAACACTTAGCTCTCTCTGTGTGGGAGGTGGAGTCTGACTTGTGAACTCATGCTGTATTTTATGTGTTTTTCCAATGGGAAATGAACCATATACACAAAATTAGATGAATTTATTTTCCTGTTGAACATTATTCCCTGCTGTAGATTTGCATTGCTTCACTTCAGCACTTGCCTTGCCTTTTCCTTTTGCAAGTCAATTAGAATTGAAATATCTTTGTGATCACTTGAAGTTGAAATTTCTTGGGACTTTTCATGTTCATTGAGCCCATAGAAGCCTCTAATCCAATATCCTGCCTTGAAAAGTGGCAAATTATTTTATCTTTGGTGGATATAACAGCTGACAAAGACCGTGTCACATATGTGTAACATGTTATCATTTGCTTGTTCTACAAATCCACCACAAAACTTGAGTCATTGTGTTCTTGAAAAATAAGAGTACCTTTATAGGTGGAGAGGTGGAGAGGGTAGAACTCAGGGTGGGCTGTTGGGGAAAGAAAAGTTGGAGGGGTATGGAAAATACTATTTTCATCAAAGTTGAAGTGAAAAAGTATCCCCACATTGAGCCAGAATCTCTCTTGTAAAAATTTCATACTAAAGGTGTTGCCATAAAGTATTTATTAACTCTGACTTGTCTGCTTTGATTTTGAATTATAATGTTGTGGACGTATGTACTTGATATCCAGCCTCCCATGCCAACTTGTTTTCTATGCTATGATCTTCCTACATATATCAACGATTTCTGAAATTACAGGATACTGTTTAAGATCTGTCTGGCATGTTTGATCATGCTAAATGGCTCTGTAGACTTAGATACATGATTATTTTGAAGTAATCTTTAATCTACTTAATTTATGGATAAAATTCTTGATTAAATTTTAATATAGTTTAATCAGTATATGATATGTTCTTTAAGGTGATCTAGTTAGGTGATTTTTTAAATTTAAAAACAAGTATTAAAAGACTCTTGAATGTTGTTAAATCATACCTCTCATTTAACTGAGAAAAGAGCACAGCATTAGGAATGTCTGTAGGAAGTCCATTTTCACTAGTGATATGAAGAATTAGTAAATTTTGTCCACCTTGTATTTACGGTCATAAAAGTTTGTCAGTCTTTTGATAATCTTGACAGTCTAATCATAGTTCCATGTTTTTTACTGAAATGGTTTATCAGCTACCAATCATTTAACTGCATTGTCATCTCTATAAATTAAAACTTAGAATAACTGACTTAACCCAAACCCTCACCTACCTTCTGAATCACTTTCTTTTGGGCTCCTTTTGGAGACTAGCATATTTCACCTGCTAGAAGTTAGGTCAAACACATTGTTTCTGATGACATGACATGCCAGGACTCACTCTGTCCTCATTCTTCCCAAGCCTATTGTATGATTCTACATGCTAAATATTTAATATAATAACCAGACTTACTGTCAGTACTGGAGGATTCAGGCTGACAGGAATGGCTCACTTATTTTTAAAATCCCACCAAAACCTCCCTGCTGTTGCTGAGGGACTGACTAGGCAGAAGACCTCCACGTTTTTGAGATGAGTTAAATCAAAGGTTATTAAATTTTGACTGACTCACTCCCCACACAGACATGTATTTGTGTAATTTTCATATGAGACTCTAAAGTAATTATCAAGAGGAATAAAATTCATTAATGGTTATTGAAATGGGAAAAGTTTTCTAGTACTAGTCAGATTAAATAGCACCTTGAAGTGATGGATTTCATTTACTTGATGGCGTTCATCTTCAGGGGCTACATTTTAGAAAGCGAGGACAGATCGGTTCCATGGATCAGTAATAGAAAGTTCCCCCTCCCCAAATCTTGGTAGAAAACATAAGAACAAAATATTGTAGCTAATTTAGGTGTATATTGAATTTGCTGATATCCAGTGCAAATAGGAAAGCAGGGCCCATTAAAGGAAATGTTTGCTGTGTTTCTATTATTCATACCATTGCATCAGCTCAGCCTCAGTGTCCGCCTGTTACCATCTGCAGTCTTTCTCTTCATAATTCTGACTCTTTCCCTGTAGATCTGATAAAAGTGACTCTTCTGTGTCAGAGATACACAGGTTCTTTCTGTCTTTCCTACCTTCTGACCTTTCAGTGATGTTCTAAAATGCCTTCCTAGAAACTTTAAGCAAGTCCCATTTTTGTTGCATTCATAACTGGTAAATGTCAATGCACTAACATTTTTAACCATAAATTTTAATATATATATATATAATATATTTTTGTGATCATAACTCTCAGACAAAGTAGTGGCAGACTTTTTTGTATAATAACATAAAAAATTGTGCTATTTGTTTTCTGTCTATAATCTAAAAGTTTTCTTTAAAAGAAATTTAGATCTATGAAAATTAATTTCCTCAGTGAATATTGCCCCCTCAAATTGTGGGAGGTGAATAGGTAGTTTTTCATGTTGGTTTATTGATTTTAAATAAGAAGTTTATGGCAGGGTTTGTGATGAAAAAAGGTATGCTAGGGGAAAAAGGATACTATGGTACCTAAAGTATAGAAAGAAATAGAAAGAAAAAGAGGTTTTAAAAAATAATTATTATTTTTAACTAGTAAATGCTATTTTAGAAATAACAATGTTGCATTTTTTCATGTTACAGATTTTTTGGACCCTTAATTTCTTTTTCTTTCTATCATTTCCTCTTTCCACTAATCATTTTGTCTCCTTTCCCTTTGCACTTCCCCCCCCACCATGTCTTATGGCCATTTTCCTGATCATCAGTAGATCCTCCAGAAGGCAAGTGGGGGAAGGGGGAGGAAATTAATCTCATTCACAGCATTGCAAGACTTTGCTGGTTTTGAATGGAACAAAAGTAAGCATTATTTTTCCTTCAGATTAGATCTGTTGTGTAAGTTTGCAGTGTTTAACCTTAACTTAAACAATTTTAAAGTTGATTTATATATTCCAGAATGTGAATAGATTAATTTTAATAGAAAAGAAATACCAAGGATGTATGTTTCCAATTTCTGTATTTTTTCTATTATCTTTGATATAAGGTAATCTCTATAAAATATTGACCCTAATATTCTGAGAATATGAGAGTATTTTTCAGTATCTAATGAATAAAATTCTTTATTTAGTGTTGAAATTCTTTTTCTTCAAAGGTCTGAAAAAATAAAAACAAGTAAGAATGAAAAAAAGGCATCCTGGTCTCTAGGCTGGGCCATACATTAAGTCACTGGAGGCAAGTATTTACTTTTGTAATGTTACAGCCTTTGACATGACAGAATTGTGTTGGATGTTATGTCATGAAGGGAACATTTAATAGATTCTCAGGATAAAGAGAATGATCTGAATGAAGGAAATTTTTGGAGACATAGTATTATATAACTGAGGGTACTGTTTAGTTTTTCTTTTTTTTTTTCCTTAGGGTGATTTGGGTCATTAAATGCAGATCATGCAACTCTTAGGCTGTTATCATGGATTTTTTTTCTTTATAGTCAGCTTCTTAAAATACACATACATACGTACATACATACATATATACATACATATTCTGTTTTCGAAGTAACAGTAGCAGTTGACTGTGTATTAGATCATAACTTTTCAACATATGAAGCAATAGTTATAATTTGATGGCTTCAGTTCATAGCTTTTAAACCCCACATCAGTTAAGCTTTTGAAATGGCAGATTCAGACTTTTGAGGAGGTTTTGCTCCCATTACAGTTCTGGTTAAATTCTTAGATTACCAACAAGTTACTGAGCATTAGTTTCAAAAATCTCAAACTGATGCATGTATGCAAATAATACTTTGGATTTTGTCATTACACATCCATGTGGTAACAGTTCCTGGTATTATTTCTAGTAACGAGGAACTCCCTTCATTTTTTGAAATCAATATAACTAAACCCTAAAAATAAAGGACTTTAAAAAATCCTGAGCCTAAATTTACCTCCTTTAAATTTCTATCCATTGGCCTTTCATCAGCCCTCTTGAGCTCTAGTAGAATTAATCCAGTACATCTTTTTGTGGGTATCTGACAGATCTTTTAAATATTCAGCCATTTAACTGTGCTTTTGTATGCTCTCTCTAATGGAAGTTCTCTTATCATCTCAACAGTTTTAGATTCATCTGCTCCTAATATGATATAGTCTAGGATCCTTCTTTCTGCTTCCGCGGTTTTGGAAAAATCTCCCATTTTTCAGAGTTCTTCTTAGAATGTGGCATCCAGAGCTCAATCTCATTTCAGATGTGGCCTCAGCAGAATATAGTAACTCTCTTGCTTTCTTCTGAGATATTTACTTGTATTGCACAAGTCATTGAAAATGTTGGTAGAGGAATCAAAAATTGTTAAGCCATTGATCTCATATAAATAAACAAATTTATTTAGCTTGTAAAATTGAGTTAAGCCCCTTTCCTACTTGGAGCATTCTCTTCTATCTTCAACTTAAATTTTATGCTTATTTTTTTTCCATTGAATATTTTAGTGGTAGGTATGTACCTAAATGAATTTTGTTTGTGATTTTTTCTAGGCAGTGCATCTCTTTAATATATCAATTTAATAAACATGCCATGTCTGTCTTTGTTTCTGAGGAAAGACTGACTAGATATTGAAGACCTCTTTCCAGACTGACAGGAACATGGACCCTTTAGGTGTGGTTCTTCAGCACTGATGGAAAACTACCTTACTTACTACAATAGTGTTTTTCTTACTCACCACATCTACAAGGATGTCATTTGAAAAGCTTTTTGTATGGACCTTTCTGGAGTCAAAATATATTGTGAATATGACATTCTCCTAACATGCTGTCTATTGATTCTACAAAGAACTTCCCCATGAGATTAGTGAACTTCCCCATGTTATCTTATATGAACATTTATATGAGCATTTAAGTGTTTATATTTATTTAATGTTTTCCTCTGTGAGACTCAACAAGAGTTACTCATCTGTAATCTCTGAAATCCACTATTTTTCTCCTTCCTAGAAAATTGGGTCTATGTGTTTTATCCCTTTTATTGATCCAGTGTACCAACAATGGTTTTGCCTCCACAATAGTATATATTTTCAAAACCCTGTGACATAGTGTTTCAGAAACAGAAGTACTTGAACTCATTGAATAAGTCTTAATTATCAGTTCTAACTTATCTTGGGCTTACATTTCTCCTTAATTATCCCCGCACCTTGCATCATGAAGGCTGTTCTCATTCATCAAGAAGATGGAAACAGAAAGCTTGGTTTCATGCCCTCATCTGCCCTCATAGTATGCCATCTGTCTTAGATGATGGGCATATTTTAGCATAATTTTTCTTCCTGCTCTGAAGCACAGTTACAGTCAACCTACATATTTATTATGTCTTAATTCACACTCATTTTTAGTCTTCCTCATACAGTTATTTCAATTCAGATCCTGTCTTAAATTCTTGTAGGATAAGGACAGTGTTTTGATAAACTTTCTATTTCCACAGTTCATAGTCCAATGGCATAAAGCAGAAACTTAGAAATATTAAATTTATCATAAAGCTCCCTAAAGAGCCTCACTGTTCTCTTAAAATTTTACTCTTAATTTTTTTTCTTTGACACTGTTAAGAGTTTTAAAGTTTTTGCTATTTTTGAGCCATTCTCCCTTTAGAATTTCTGTCTATACAGATATTCTTATATTTCTTCAAATTGGTTTCAAATTTGCTTTCTTAGTACTTTAGGTGATATGTGTTATACTTTCTTCAGAATGTCTTTTTTGATGTAGAATTATACTCCAGCCTGACAGAGTCACATCTGCCAGTTAACCATCATTTATACTTTCTTACCTGTCAGAATTCACTATACTTGAATAGCTCCCAATATTACTTCATTAAATTTGAAAGAGATTAAATTACTAATAAGAAAATCCAGATGCAGCACTGGCTTTGCTCCTTGCAGAAGGCACTTGCTAGCTGACACCTGATTAGTTGATGTATGCCATCACTGCTTTTACTGTTTCACACTGTGTCCCTTTGCCTAAAAAATGAGACAAGGGACCAGTATGGATTTTATTACTAATTGCTTGGAAAGACTTCTTAAAGTCAGAGAAAAAAATTAAAAGTAGTTTCATGATACAGCTACTGAAG
Source organism: Camelus ferus (assembly GCF_009834535.1). Classification (NCBI taxonomy): domain Eukaryota; kingdom Metazoa; phylum Chordata; class Mammalia; order Artiodactyla; family Camelidae; genus Camelus; species Camelus ferus. The sequence continues at coordinate 68,384,824 of NC_045708.1, forward strand.
TAAAGCTCTGTTTATTTTTCTCCCAGCTCAGGGGCATAATCAACCCACTTCCAGCTTCAAAATGAATCAGAACGCCCCCACTTCAGTGTGTGCACACACACACATCTGAAGGGCGCACAACAGCTGGGCTCTGTGTGGGGGCTATGATTTCTCCTCACTGGATCAAAGGTGCTAGTTGTTGTGTCATTAGATACATAGTAGATCTTTTAAAAATGATTACGTTGAACAGGTTTTGAAAAAAATGTCAAACTGTTTAAGACTCATAAAAATCTGAGGGATAATATGGTTCAACCCCTGAATTATATAAAACATAATATCACTGCATGGGAGGTAAGAAAGGAAAACCTCTGTTGATGTGATGCGAGTAGAATGGCGAGGGGATACATCTCTTCGGTAGTTGAGAGTCTTATGTATGCAACGCCCTGAGCTTAGTAACGCAGGCTGCGTAGAAATCTACAAAAGGCCATTGCAATGTACAGTGTGGCAGAGAGAGTAAGGTGGGTAGCAGCCCCCGTTTCTTGAAAAGTTCCTGTATGTCAGAGGCTGCACTGGACAGTATGCAAATTACATCTCACTTAATTTTCACAACAACCCCAATGACATACATATTGCATCCTCATTTTTACAGATGAAGAGACTGAAGATTCAAGAAGTTAAATAATTTCCCCAGATAAACTTAGCTAGAAAGTGGAAGAGCCAGGATTGGAAACTTAGGTCTATTTGTCTCCAAGCCTGTGCTCTTAACCCCTTTGGTAAAATGGCAGGCAGCTAAAATAATCAACTATAAATGAGTTGAAAAATTAGAGACTAAGAGTTTTGGGGTTTCAGGAAAGGGAGAGATTATGCCAAGTTGTAAAAATACGCAAAGCTTTGATAAGGAGGTACTTAGGATGAACCTTACAGGATTGTTGCTATTGACAGGTAAGGACTGGCAACCAAGAACACAGAAGAGCAGAAGCAGAGATGTGGAGGCAGAAGTGGATTTGGGGGGAGGGGGCTGTATAGCTCAAGTGGTAGAGCACATGCTCAACATACACGAGGTCCTGGGTTCAATCCCCGGTACCTCTTCCAAGCAGAAATAAATGAATAAATCTAATCCTTAAAAAAAAGAAAAGAAAAGAAAAGAAGTGGTTTGGAAACTAAATCCAATTGAGTTGAAAGGTAGAATATACATGACAATGGGCAATGAGACTAGGACGATGAGAAGGAAGCATGTATAGGAATTTGGGGAGCTAGGTTTTTTTTGTTTTTGTTTTTGTTTTTTAGCATTTAGGGATATTCCAAGACTCAGTTTGATCAGTGAACATTTTTGTTCATTGTCTATGAGGGAAATACAAGAGTCTAGCGTATGCGTTGTGAATAATGGCAAGCAATTCCCCCATTAAAAAAAATTTACTCTGTAAAAATATAATTTTCTAATGATTCAAGTTAAATTGATTTCTCCAGTATAATTACACATTCAGCATGTCAGAAAAACAAAATAGAATAGTTTTATGATTATGTTTTTTGAGTCAAAGATAAAATCCATCAATGACTCCTGGAAAAGAAACGTGTGTGTATTTATGAGTATGGAGTGTTCAGGAGCTAAGAGCAGATTTTGAAACAGCTGATTTAGGATGGCTGTTTAAGATTCAGGGGCAATTTGGCGTAAGACTCTTTTCGTATGTCTATTTCAAAATTTTGTGTAATTATTTTTTTAATACCTCATGATGCATCCCTAGCTTTCATCCAATCCTTCACACCTCCTTTGCCCTTGAACCTGCTGCAAAGTGTCAGGGATGGAGTTAGGATGCCTGTTTCAGGTGAATGGAATAATTACTGTTTCCTTATCTCATTTTTTTCCTCATAGAAGAGAAATTGTTATTGTTAAGTGAGTCTAATTTAGTTCATATCGACAGTATTTCCTCTTTTTTGCTTGTTTTAGATCGTACTTGTAAAGTATGGGATAATGTCACTGGGGGGTCATCCCAACAATGTCATATCTGTAAAATACTATATTATACAAGTTTGGTCTTCACAGTGTCAACATCTTATATTAAGGTGTGGGATATCAGAGACTCAGCAAAGTGCATTCAAATGCTAATGTAAGTAACTTAAAGGCAAATAGCATAAGGGGCAAATAGTCCTTGTTTATAAATATGAGAAAAGATAGGTCTGTGAGTGCATTTTTGTTTATTTATACCTGTCTACTTGCAAGGAATGTTAAAATGTTTACAGTAAGAATGCCGATAAAGTAAGGTGAAAAAAACTATTGAGAAAATAATATATAAGAGCTCAATATTAAACAGGAAGGGAGAAGTCATATTTGATCTGTGACTAAGTACACATTTCATATTTCCTCCCTAACCAAATAACTAAGGAATTAAATTTTCATAGTATTTATTACTTGTATAGTTAAATGATTTACATACTTCAAATGAATACCACTCCCTGGAAAATGGCTGGAATCACCATTGTAGATGGTGAAGAAGTACCTGCAACATTTAATTAGCATGTATTGAATAACTGAGAGGGCTTTTTTTGTTGTTTTGTTTTGTTTTTTTTAGGACTTATCACTGCCTTGAGGTTAGACCGTATTTTATAACTTTAGGTTGTGTTGGATAATTGGACGATGAGTTTGTTTCCTGTGTTTCTTATCATGTATGTCTTTAAAATGTAGAGCAGATGATTCTTTTTGCCATAAGGTTGATGAACTGTTTTACATAATTAAAATTAGGGTGAACTCTGTTGGTTTAAATAAGAGTAGGGAGCATAGGAGTGGTTAGTTTTTACTAATTTGTACAGTGGGGTTTACTAACATTAAATTCTATTTTGCATGTTGAGAACTACTAATTATTTACTGTATTGAATACAAGTCTCTTGAGGGAAGTTTTGTAGAAAAAGAACACTGTTATCTTATGTTAGAAATTTACCCATCCAGTTGACTGACTAAAATCTAATTTGAAAAGACTGATTATAACTTGATATTTTAGAAGTTAACTGAGAAAATATTCCCAAATTTAAAAATACACTTGCCATTTAGAATTTAGCAGAGGAAATAGAAGTAAGTTATGGTTAAGCAATAGTAACTAATCCATATATGATTGGGTTAAAGTAAACAAAAACTAAAAATAATTTTAAAATTCCTCAGTGTGTTTAACTGAAAAGGGCAAATCTTACATATGAAAGAATATCGGTAGGCTTGCCCCTCAGGGGGCTTCTGGAAACTGCAGGAAAATGAATTACCTCTGTGGCACTGCATCACTTGCTGAGTTTTTAAATCATTGTCATCTAATCTTTTCTGAATCATTTTGAGGTCATCCTTAATTCAGGACCCATAATTTCCAGTGTTTAAGAGACTTGCAAATTGAGTTTAAAGCCATGTCATCTTGTTTTCTTCATTCATTTATTTATTTATCTGTCAAAATGTTTATTTATAAGTGCCAGTCACGTGTGTGTGAAGTGCTGTGCTGGGTAAGCTGCTTACAGTGACCAGATCTGGTTGCCTGCAGCCAGTTTCCTAGGAATTTAAGGCATTCTAAGCCTAACTGTTACCCAGAAATGTGACTTACCTTGCTGTTTCACCTCTGTTAAGGTCTTCAGGTCAAGTTCCTCTTGGAGATGCCTGTTCTGCAAGTACCAGCCGGACAGTTGCTATTCCTTCTGGGGAAAACCAGATCAGTCAAACTGCACTAAACCCAACTGGCACCTTCCTCTGTGCAGCTTCTGGAAATGCGGTCAGTATGTGGGATCTTAAAAGGCAGAATTTTAAAGGAAAATATATTTCTTTTATATGGCAAATATATTTTTTCACTTATCATTAGCGCATGTGAAGTCTAATTTTTATAACCCCAGAAGTTAATATAAAATCTTGGGCTTTTCTGCTGAATATAACACTCCTAAATATCTCTTCTGTCCTCATTAGCAAACTCCCAATTTTCCTTCTTTTATCTCCATTGCTGGGGAAAATATATATGAAGGAAAACAGCCTTCCTTAATATATGTCTCCAGTTGTACTGTTTACTAAGAAGAGACCAAGACTCTCATCCTAACTGCATTAGTACCTTTGAAAGAATTATTTTTTGTAACATCAGTCATGCATCTTATATCTCAAATTTTTCAGTTTATAAACTTTACAACTTTGCACATAAATCCTCACAGGATTTTGGTGAATATGAAATAATATATATAAAAGATGAAGTCGTAAGAAGATGGAGTGAGTAAAAAAAGAAAAATGATATATTGAAGTATGAGATTTTATCCACTAGAGTATTTATTTTAGTTCTTTCAATTTTGGCAGCAAGAGAATATTTATTTATTCATTAACAAATATATATTCAAGATCAATTATGACAGACACTGTACCAGCACCGTGGTAGGTACTGGGGATAAAGGCTAAGCCAGACAAACGTGGGGTCCACCTTCTTAGAACTCATCTCATAATGGAGGATAAAGCCCACTGAACAGGCAATTACAGGATTCAGTCTGCAATTCAGGAAATTCAGATAATAATCCAATCTAGAAGGAATTTGTTAGTGGTAAATAAAGGGAAGTTTATTTTAGAAATTTTGAGGAATAGCTAGTTATAACTTGTAATATTTTAATGCATGTTTGAGAAAGTATAATAAACCTAATTTATATATAAATAAATGAGAGAGAAAGAGAAAGAAGAAACACAGCCCTGAGTACTGTTTTAAAAATAAAAAGAAGAAAAATAAAATGAGTGTTTGTTTAAGAAAATTAGGAAAGAGAGGAAGACTTGGTTTATTCTTGAAGATGTTAAACTTGTAGCCAGAGCACCATGGAGGAAGAAACTTAGTCACCACAAGAGGCAGAAAAGATCAGGTTATGAAAATCTTCACACTTTCTTTTCTGCTGAAAAGTTAGATCCTTTGAAACCTGCCTGATTTCAGCAACATGATTAAATACAGATTCATCTTAACAAAGTAACTAAGAAAAGAGTGTTCAAGAAATGGTAATATTCTGGAAGCCAAATATATCTCTGTATCCCAGCAGCTTGATTTGAAGCAGGACTACGAAAAAAAGTTCATTGTCACCCCTGACATTTGACATCATATGCTTTTCTACCAGTCAGATACATTCCTGGTCATTTTCATATCTTTAAAATAACTGATGAAATGGACTACCTATGTCCTGGTGCACATGTGTACGCATGTAGTGCCCACACATGTGTGTATACATGTGTATATAAGATAGGTGTACATATACGTGCATGTGTATGTGTGAAAATATGTGTGTGTAAAAAATAATCTTACTTTCTCCATATTGCTATTTTCTAGTTATATCAGTGACATAGTTGTTTTAATCCAATTTCACATCGGGCCTGATAACATCAGTCATATGTCTATAACATATGCAGACATTTAACAGGTTAAAGTTTACCTGGACTTAGGGTGGAGTTAAAATTAACCTGTAGCAAGTTTTTGGACTCTTGATGCCCTTTTGTTTACTACTTGAATGACATTAGTCACTTTGGAATAACTTGTTTAGGACTTCTGACACTTCCATCGTAGTTTGGCCATTTTTTGACTGTTAATTTGAACAGACTTGTATAGAGGTGGAGTTAAATCAGAAGAAAATGAATGAATAATTTTATCAAAGAATATAGATTATTTTTATTGAGACTTAGCCTCAGCATGCTAAGAAATATTTCCAATCAAAATTTTTTTCTTTCTTTCTTTTTTTTCTCTAAGGTTTCAGTCCACAGGAAAGTTAACAGGACAACTAGGCCCAGTTATATGTCTTAACTGTAGATCAGATTTCCAATGGACAAGATCTAATCATCACCAGCTCCAAGGATCATTACATCAAAGTGTGTATAATACAGTTGTTGAATTATATTCTCCTATTGATAGATTTAAAGTATTCAGATACACCTAGGACCCTGTTCTCTTAATCATATTTCTTTTTTCTCATTTCTAGCCTTTGCTTTTTCTTCCTGATCTTCCTCACTCATAGTTCCTGATTTTGTTGTCTTATTATTTATACGTATATGATCACTTGTCACAGAAGATAGGTTGGGAGGGATTTTAAAGATTGGCTCAGTCAATCCAACTACTGCTTAAGTCCCATCATCACCATCTTTTATACTGAACATATTATGGTCTTCAGGTTTTATGCAAGTAGCAGATGAAGAGAGATGCATAATTTGATTTTGGAGATGTTAAGTTTGAAGATTTCCTTGTGTAGACCAGTAGGCCATTTGAAAGGCAAGTCCAAGGCTCAAGATAAGTTATTAGTACACATGTGTGTTTCAGAGCCAGTCAAACAGAAGCAGATGTTCAAGAAGTTAGAGTAGTTGATATGGCCAAAGGAGCAAGAAGTTGACATGACTCAGCCTTGGGAATCCTATAAGAACCAACAGGAATAAAAGAGGATACAGTGATAAAGAGATCTAGGAAGCATATAAGTGCTCCTTTTAAAGGAACTTTTATTAAAAGATGAGAAATGAGTTAGTGACTTGAAAAGAGAATGGTTAAGGGGATGGGATTTGTATTCTATAGACTTGAGCATGTTTAAATGCTTGGGAGATGGGCTCAGTGGAGAGGGAAAGTGTGAGCAGAAAAGGGGTGGCAGTTGATGAATCAGACCAAAAAAGAGTCCGACCAAAGATGTGAACCTTGGAAAGAAGTAAGTACACTTTAGCAGCTGAAAAGAAGGGATGGGAAAGAGAATGTCTGAGGATAAAAGCAAACTTTTGTAACTGGGAGGAGGGTCCAGAAAGTTAATTTTTGATCACACTAGCCTTTGCAGGACATCACAAGGTCAACAGCTGAGAGAGATGAGGGCAACTGAGGGGAGGGAAAAGTTCAGAATAGCAGCTCTGGGGTATTTGCGATGACCAGCAGGACCGCTGAGCCAACTAGCAGTGTTGAAATAACCATCATGTCACTTATTTGAATAGCAACTGGATTGATAACCAGCATTTTTATTATTGAACATACCATTTGTGCACTCATACGTGAAAAAATTTTTGCCTTTAAAAGCCTAATATGTCAGCAAAAGTAATCTGAAAATAGGGCTCAGGTTCATTCTGAGTCATTCATAGCCAGTTTTTTTTTAGTTAACTTAGTAAAATATCACAACAAAACAAATCATGTCTTGTTAATATACATCTTATGTATTTCTATGAATGGACACATATAGGTACTTATATGTAAGTTAAATAGGATGACTGCTTTCTTTCTGCTTTTATTTAGATGTTTGATGTAACTGAAGGGGCTCTTGGAACTGTGAGTCCCACCTGCAGTTTTGAGCCCCCTCATTATGATGGCACTGAAGTGATAATCATACAAGGGGATAACCTAGTTAGTGGGTCCAGAGACAATGGAATCAAGAAACGGGATCTGGCTCAAAAAGACCTTCTACAGGTAATGCACGGGACAGACTGGGTGCTTCAAAGTCACCAGTATCCTCTATAAGAACTTGAAGAGCCTCTAAGTAGAATTTCATCATTTAAGGATGATATCAGTCAGGGCTTCCTCTTCAAGAGTGTTTCATTGTCACCCATCAGGGTTTTTAATTATGAAAAGGGCAACACTTAGCATTGAATGATAACCTCTTAGATAAGAGGAGAGTAGGCCCTGATAAGAACTGGAAAGTCTGGGATTGCCCTGTGCATTTGCTTACTAAATAAAATCGGTCTCAGAGTAAAGCAGTTACAGTTTCTCATTTTGTTTTGTTTTTGATTTAGGTATGCACAGTCCAAAGAAATCTAAGTGTAGCTAAAGTCAGAGCAGTGTAAATGGTGCCTCCTCTGCAGGAGCATGTTCATACCTCCATGAGTGGTGGTTCTCTCATTTCCTGTGGAATGATGGTTGGGTTGAAGTGTTTTGTCAGTACAATCAAATATTGGTGGCTTTCCCTAATTCCCAGAGGAAGAAATGAATTAGCATATGAACTTGTTCTCAGGTTCCAGCTTTCCCTTCTCTCAATGTGGGCGCGTTTGTCCTGCTGTTGCTGTCACTTTCCTGCTGACAACCAGATGAAAAGCAAATAAACAAGTAGACTGTATGTTGATAGAAAAAACCTGGCAACAGATGCAGACATTGTGTTCAAAAGCTTTTCTTTTATAGATGTACATTCTTGGATGTAACTTCTATATTATGCATAGGAATATTTTTATGCATAAAATATGGTCATAATGTATGAGCTTATAATTATTGCCTACTCATTTTGAAATGTATAGTTTAGCTCCAGCCTTCAACAGAAAGCTTTAGGCTCTTGTTCTTGTTCAAAATTTAAGGCAGTGACTTTATGAGATAATCCTTAGAGACTACATACCAGGTTAAAGTTTCCAAACTTGCATGAAATACATGTTAGAGAAAGGTGAGATAATTACTCCTTTGAAGAGGAAGTGATGTTTGAAAAATCCTGTATAGTTTCCAGGTCTTTTAGATTCTATAGATTTTTAATATTCTAACCCTTTAATGCTGATAACACTGATGATAACTAGTGAGGCAAATTGCAGAGCAAATTATAGACTTATTTCTTTAAATCACTAAGAGTGATTGCATACCAAAATTTTTTTTAAAATAGTTTCCAGGCCAATTCAGTGTTCCAAATATTGAATTTTGTCAGTAAAAACTTTTGTAACTAGTTTTCATATGAAAATTTTCTTTGGAAGCCTCCTCTTATGCTGATAATTTTTCCTTTTTCTCTCAGCAAGTTCCAAACACACACAAGGACTGGATCTGTGCCCTGGGAATGGTGCCACCCAGTTTTGCTCAGTGGCTGCAGAGGGGGTATTCTTAAACTCTGGAACGTGGATAACTTTGTGCCCGTCAGAGAGATGGCAGGTTATGATGGCCCCAGCAAAGCCATAGGAGGTAATTCCACCCACACTTTTACTGCTACTGAGTCAGCTTTCCCGTGTGATATTTCTCTACACTGGTTGCTCGTGTTCAGATTTAATGAATGCTCTGTTGTCAGCATCTGGGAATGCAGAACATGCGAAATCCTTCTTTTATTGCAGTCACTCTAATGGCTGTTCATGCTGTCTTATTTCTGTTTTCTGAGGCCCACTGTGGGCACTGAGTTCGGGCTCCCCAGGTACAAGATACTAGTGTTACTCCTGTATCAGCTCTCTGCTTACACTGGGAAGTCTCCTGCCAGATCTTCTCCTGGTGATTTTAATTTTTTTTAATCATTGATAGGTGACTAATTTCTAAAGTTTTTTTTTCCCAGAAAGGCAACAAACTTGCCATTCTTCATATTTAGAACAAATTATTTAAAAAAAAAAAGAAAAAACCTCTTTTACCTCTCCCAACTCTTTTAAAATACATGGTATGAATATTTGCTTCCTCCCTATACTGATGACTGGATTGATTAATTTATTTGCTCATTCATGATGACTCTCCTGTGTGCCAGGCACTGTCCTAGGCTGTTGGGAACAGCAAAGTGAGCAAAACATGAACAAACCCCAGTTTTATTCTAAGGAGATGAAAAGAAAATAAATAAGTAAAATATGTCAGACGGTGATGGGCGCGATGGAGAAAAACAAAGCAAGGAGGAGAGTACAGGGTGGGGGTGGGGGCATTGCGCAGTGAGAGTGGTCAGTGAGGCCCTCCCTGAGACAGTGACACTTAAGAAGGTGCTTGAAGGAGGTGTAGAGGTGCGACCATAAAAACGACATGATATGTGTATAAGCACTTTGGGAAGGAAAGCATATGTACTATAGTGTGAGGTGTTTGTCTCCTTCAAATAAAATGTGATTTCTCCTGAATATCTATCTTGAAAACCTCCCCATGTCATTTGTGCACCAATTATGTTACTTAATTTAACTTGAGCACCTTCCAGATTCTTTTATCCTAAGTGCATGATAACCCTGATTTTATTTTGAAGCCTCTGTCCTATTTCTGTGGTGTCTCTTATTATCTGTGATATTTTCCTCAAATCCCTCTTTTCATTTAGATTTGCTTTCTCTCATCTTTAAAGAACATCAAAGCCAATTTATTTTGTGTTTTTCTAGGGTGCTTACTTTTGATGCTTCATTGATGCAATTTCCAAGATGCATTACTTTCCTAAGAGTCATCGCTTTTGTTTATCCCCTGGGAAACTTGTTATGTCCTTGACAGTTTACTGGAAATAACTTAATAGCCCTCAAAGTCATAGGACACTCAGGTAAGAATATAAAAGAATTGTGCGTCCCTGAGGCCTGTCCAGTGAGGTGTGAGGGTACTGTAGTACCTTCCATGACCCAGTTTTATTTTTAAAGAACTGAAATTTCCCTCAGTTTACTCCTGGTGCATCAGATGCAGATGCATTTACCACATAACTTCAAATCAGGAAAACAGACAATAAAATCAGAGGGGCTATTTTCAAATTAGTTCTACATATTTGCTGTTTAACAAACGTGTACAGGGCTTAGTATCTGCCAGGCATTGTTTTAAGAGTTTTCAGGCACTAAAATTTTGTCCTCATGAGAACCCTAGGAGGGGAGCATTGTCATCATCCCTTTCTTACAGGAGGGAAAACTGAGGCACTGTGTAATTCCCAGTCCCTGTAGAAGTGATTCTGTCATATCTGATTCCTGGATCTGTTGTCATTGATTTTTCTTATGATTATGGGTCTCATTTTCCCTCCATTTTTATGTCAAGTAATATTTTATTGACTGTTGAACATGACAGTGTTGTGTTTGAGTATCTGGATTATATTATATTCCTTTAAAGAGTGTTGGGCTTTGTCTGTCAGGCAGTTAAGTTGCTTGTGGCTCAGCTTCATCTTTCTGAGACTTGTTCTGAGCTCTTCTTGGATCCCTATTGACTGTCTTAGGTGTGTGATGACACTCTCTGCTCTACTGGTCAGAACCTGAGCATCTCACAGCCCTCAGTGCGCCCTGGGAGTCGTCTGACTTACACTTAACTAGTGATAGGTTTTGGGCCTGGCTTTACTCATGTGCAGCTTCGCCTCTATGTGTATTTATGGAATTTTTTCCCTGTAGCTCCACAGTTGTTTTTGCATGCTCTCTCCTCTTCTCCACTTGGTCTTACAAATTCCAATGACTTCATACTTCCCAGGTGTTTCTTACTATCTCTTCACCTCCCATTCTGTGATTTTTCTGCTTGGTTCCCCCGCCCCCTGCTGTAGTCTGGAAGGTGCTTCCAGGAGCAGAACCAAGTCCGTCACAGAGCTTACCTTCTCTGTTCCCCTTTTCTCAGGGATCACAAGCCTGAACTACCCATTGCCCAGTGTCTGAAAACAGATGTTCCTTACATTTTCTCAAGTTTTCACTTTGTTTACAACAGGAGAGAGAATCTGGCACAAGTTTTTCTCTCATGACTAGTAGTGGTGATCATCTTACATTTCATATGCTGAAAATTGAACTCCCAGCCTTTCTGAGGCTTGCTCTGTAACCTTCTCCATCTCAGTCAATGGCTTCTCTGTCTCCTCTGTTCCTCAGAGCTGAAACTTTCATTCCTCCCTTTCTTTCACACTCCATAACAGCAAATTCTGTTGGTGTTGTACCTGTAAATTACATCTAGAATCCAACCACTTCTCACCATGTCTTTTGCTGCCTCACTGACCCTAGTCACCATCAGCTCCTGGATGACTACAGCAGCCTTCTAAACAAGGGTCCTTGCCCATGTGTGATCTATTCTCAGTACAGAAGCCAGAGTAATTTTTTTAAAACACAAGTCAGATCATGTTTCTGCTTGGCTGAAAAGCTCGTGGTCATTGTCCATCTTATGTAGCAACGAACCAATACTGGGCCTAGCCCCCTGAGCATCTGTTCTCTCTCATGTCACCTTCTAGCGCCCTCTGCTGGGCTCCTTCTCTGACAACACTGATCACTTCTCTGCTGGTCTTTGAACAGAGCAGGCTCACTCCAGCCTTAGGGCATTTGCCCTGGCTGATCTCTTTGTCTGGAATACTTTGCCTTCAGACTTTTTTCTAAGTTCTTTCTTCCTCAAGAAGAATCACCTTGCCATTTTATTTAAAATTGTGATCTCTCCTCTGACCTGCTATTCCTGCTCCCCTTTGCCATGCTCTTTTATTTTTCTATAACATTTATTACTTTCTAATAAACTTTATAATCTAATTATTTATTGTGGTTTGTTGTCTGTCTCCTTTTGCTAGAATGTATGATCTATAAAGGCAGAAAATTCTATTATTTATTTATTTGTTTATTTTATGTTCATCCCAGGCACCTAAAATAGTGCCTAGAGCACAGCAAGCTCTCAATGAAAATGTGCTGAGTGGATGGTTGAATGGGATAAATGAGATGGATAAATGGGTGGATGGACGAGCACAGCCCCTTACTATTTTCAATGTACATGTGCTGTGTGGGTGGATGAGATTATTATTTGTCCCCAAGTTTTATTGAGATATAATTGACATACAGCATTGCACAACTTTAAGGTGTGCAGCATAATGATTTGACTGACATGTATAATGAAATGATTACCGTAATAAATTTAGGAATTAACATCCATCATCTGATGTAGATACAAAAAAAAAAAAAGAAAAAAGAAAAAGTGTGCCTTTTATTCCTGTGATGAGAACTCTCACAGGAGGGAAGACTATTGATTAAGAACTGGAAACCCTGGATTCTAGGCTCTGCTCTGTGCTCCACTGTGTTACACTGGACAAGTCAGTAAATGTCCTTCATCCTTGAAATGGACTGCATAACCTTTGAAAAGCTTTTTAGCTATAAAATTCCATGGCAAATCTTTCTTTTTGGCTTTGGATTTATTAGGAAATTAGAGAAAAGCAACACTCCCCTTTTACAGCCGTGAGAGACATGGTAGAAAAATGTGACTGCCTAGTGACTGGTCCCCAGTGCCCACATGTTGGGTCAACAAAAATAGTTTTCTCAGAAAAATTTTGCATCCTCTGTGTTCTATGATAGGTAGAGTGGTATTCCACTTCTTAATACCCTCGCTTTTCCTGTGGGCTTCTGCTGATTTCACTGGAACATGATTCTTCCTGACTGTTGACAGAGTCACTAGCTCCCTGGAGTCCCTGCCCAGCCCCTAAACTCTGACCTTACTCTGGGCTCTTTTGCCTAAGGACCTCTGACCTTGTCATATCAGTGTGATGTTTAGGAGACAAGGACCTGGAGCCAGACTGCCTAGATTCAGATCATGCCTTTATCACTTACTTTATGATCTTGGGCAAATTTCTTAACTTCTCTAGACCTCAGTTTCCTCATCAGTAAATAGGGGATAATAGCATTATCTGTATCTTTTGGTAGGCAAGGAGAATTAAATTCATTCATCTTTGTAAGGCACACATAGTGACAATGCTGGCACATTGTAAGCCTTTGATAATAGGAGCTATTTTAAAGTTCATTATTATGAGTAACTTTGATATAATTATAGTATAATGTATATTTTTACTTACACCTATTAAAGGTCTTTTCAGAAAATGTTTCCATGATAAGTAATTCTAAGAACTTATTTCTTTATATTTCCACATCTTTTCACATGTTCATTTTTAATTTATTATTTTGTAGTCATCGAACTGTGAGAATTTGGAAGGCTCAAAATTTACAAGATGGTCAAATGTCTGATGCAGGAGATCTGGGGGAAGATATTGCCAGTTATTAAACATGGATGGAGATAGTCATAAACTGAACACTGAGATAACACTCTGTGTTCTGTATGGAAAATGTCATCTTGCATTTATTAGGCAAAATTGTGAATGGGATTAACTGGGAAATATATCTGAGTCCAACTGCTGAATGTAAATGGTATTCTAATAAAATTGTGTACTATCCTGTGTGCTTAATTTTAATATCTACCAATGCATATGTATCCTATAATTGATATACTGCTTGATTCACACTTTTATCATGGCTGGATTTTTGTGCCTAGCTATTAAAAAACACCTTCAAATTAAGATATCTGCTTTTATGACAGTCAGAAAATACATCTGGAATACAATGCAACCCGCTGTTTACTGTTCAGCTGATTTACTTATTTAAACATGTCGAGAATGTTAGTCAAAATGTGGTCTCTTTGTCTGGTATTTATATCAGTCTACAGAGGGTTCCCAAATTTGAAAGCTCTTTTAATGTAATGGAAAAGAGAGGTGACAGTATATTGATGATTTTTCACAAAATGGAGTTGACCTTAATCTACTCACAAAGACTGTTACACAGTTTGTGTTAAGTATTGCTGTTTACTTGTCGTGACCAAAGCTGTGCAGCTGCGCTGTACTCTGTGCTCAGGACTAAAATGCTGTTAAATTGTTTCATTAGTGCTGGGCATACATTCTGTGATGGAAACGTTTTAATTTCAGTTTTATTAAATAGGAGTATTTCTTTCCCTTCTTATCTAATTTTTAGGGAGGGGCAGGCCTGTCTCAAGCACTGGGACCTACAGATCAGTGACCCCCTTGGCCCCCATCATCCTGGTTCACTGTTCAGAAAATGTTAATCACACTGGTGTCGCCTCTAGGTTCCAGGTGGCAAAGGGGAGGGGTTGGGAGCGCACACTTAGACACCAGACTAGTTGCCTTCTGACCCAGGCTCTCCTGCTCCCTGGCTTTGTGGCCTCCGGAACTTCATTCTCCCTGCCTGTTTCCTTATTTGTAAGTGGATGTAAATGCAGCGCCTCTTTCCAGGAGCTACTGTGAAATCAAACAAATTAATATTAGGGCGATCAGCTGCCCTGCTTTGCCCAGGACTGTCCCAGATTTAACGTGGGACGTCCGGCATCCCAGGAAACCTGAGTTCCCGGACAGCAAACAGGGAGGGTCACCCTCATTAAAAATCTATACATGACCTACACGTGGTAAGTATGAAACAATATCTTTTTCTAAGAACTTGAACTGGCACCAGTGACATCACTTGCCCAGATATGCTCCCCAACTTGCCCTCTCTCTCACCCCCTGGCAGGCTCACAACACTGAATGGGGAAAGGGTGGCTGGAGAAGGTCTTTCCAGGCCCCTGTATGAAGCAATCCCTTCCTCCAATAGCCAGGGATGCCTGGAGGGGTCCCCCACCTGGAAACAACCTGTCCTGTGTCCCCTCTTCTGGTGCCAAAGTCTTTCTGCTCCAAACATCCAGCCCTGGGGGGGCCACCCCTGCAGCCCTGGAAGCTCCAGGAGCTGCTGCTCAGCCAGGCCCCCGCCCCTTTCACACTCAGGTAAAACTTTACCCGGAGGCCTTTGGCGGCAGCACTGGGCCCTGAGCTCCCGTTCAGGGCGTGGTAAGTGACCACTGTCACAGCGACATGAATGCTCATATTGAAAAGCCCGGCTTTCTGTCCCCCTCCCTTTCAGGCCAATGTCTTCCCTCTTAAGTCACTGGGCGTCACTCACATATCACCCTGTGCTGAATGCCCCCTAGTCAGGGACCCTTGCTCCCTCTGCCCCTCGCCTCCCACCTGCCCCTCCCCTCCCCCTTTCTCTTGGGTCTCTTTCCTCACCCCCTCCATCCTCTCCTTCTTCCCTCTTCCTCCTCCCCAAATTCTCTCCTCTTCCGTCCCCATCCCTTTCCTCTCCTCCCCACCCCCCACCCTCCATCCCTGCCTGACTTGCCCCATCCCAGGCTCTGGGCAAGGGAAGCTCATGCTCTGGTCCCTGTCACCTGTGCTGTCATCACCAGGATGGGGGATCACAGATGGAGGAGCTGGTTGGTCATTCCTGTGTCTCACCCCCACTGTCTTGGGCACAGGCACGAATGCAGCCCTAAAAGGAAGGAAGGCAACACCAAACAGGGACTCCAAAATGGAAATGAGAAGAGAGCAGACTCATAGTGCCCTAATCTAAGGGATTTTACCCTAAATGCCAGGCCTACTATATGTGTGTCAGTCTGGCTTGTGTTTCTCTGGGGAGAGGAATCAAAGATTCCACCTGCTCCCCAAAATAGACCAAGAACTGCCACTCAGAGGCTCTGCTCATTCCAAGATCGCCCAACAGCCCTGAGAATCCCAAACTAACTCCACACTATGGGTACCAAAGCTGTGGGGCCGGGGCAGATAAACCCTGAGTCTGAATCCTCGGCCCAACAGGCTTCCCTTCCTTCACCCATAGCTTTTTCTGCCTTAAGAAGGAGCTTCCCAAAACAGAAACAGGCTCATGGACATAGAAAACAAACTATGCTTACTAGAGGGGGAAAGGGGGCAGGAAGGGGTAAGCTGGGAGTCTGAGATTCGCAGATACTATATATAAATAGATAAACAAGTTTCTACTGTAGAGCACAGGGAACTATATTCAATATCTTGTAGTAACCTATAATGAAAAATAATACGAAAATGAATATATGTTACATATATGAATGACTGAAACATTACACCACAAACTGACACAACATTGTAAACTGACTATACTTCAATTTAAAAAAAAATATGGGGGAGGATATAGCTCAGTGGTAATGTGCCTAGCATTCACGAAGTCCTGGGTTCCATCTCCAGTGCTACAATTAAATATATATATATGTATATAAATGTGTGTGTGTGTGTGTGTATATATATGTGTATATATATATATATATATACACACATATATATATATAAATAAACCTGATTGCCTCCCCACACTAAAAAAAAAAAAGCAAAAAAGAACACACACAAATAAAATAAATTAGCTAACCTTGTTGTTAGCCCAGGAAATTATATTCAATATCTTGTAGTAACCCATAATGAAAAAGAATATGAAAAGGAATATATATATATATATATGTATGTATAACTGAGTCACTAGGCTGTAAACCAGAAATTAATGCAACATTAAAAAACTGACTATATTTCAAAATTAAATTAAATTTTTTAAAAACAGATGCAGCCTCACTGGGACAGCCAGGGACAAAGGAGGCCAGAACCCACCACAGAAAGGGCGCTGCATCACAATCTCAAAGCCAGGAGAAATGGTTGTTTTCTCTGGGGGAGGAAAACAGAAACTTGGGAGGAATGGCGGGGAGTGGCTGTGTGCTATCCTATCTGTGTCAGTGCCCTCTTCTGCCCTGATGCCCATCAGCTACCCTGGGAGCTAAGGAAGCTAAGGATGGGTTCTCCATGACAGTGTCCACGCAGGAAGCACCTCATCTGGCATACGGATTTTAAAGGTGCCTTTTACTTAAAGGTGATCATGTCATCCTTGAGCTGAATTTCCAGGGGCTTTTGTTTTGGTAACAAATGGAGCTGCAAGACACAGGTGGTAAGAAGAGTATGATGTGTGCCCGGGCCCCTCAGGACCACCTGCCAGGTGCATTTCCACAGCGTGGCACCAGATGCCCAGGGCAGTCTTGAGACTATGAGTCCCTGTGCACTATGGGAGACAAGTGAGGTACAGGTGAGGCCACTGCTAAGTATACTCAGCCCAGAATTCACACAGGGCAGGAGGAAAGGTGGGGCTCCACTCACTGCACAGGGCCTGCCCTCCACTTCAAACAGGAGAGGTGCCAGCCATGGACCCACCAAAGGACACAGGTGGCCACAGGTGGCTTCCCTAACACAGAGCTAAGGCAGTGGACTCAGGCCCATAAAATGCCCTCAAAAGTAGGACTCTAGGGTCAAATATACCAAAGAAATGCCACTTGATAATATGCCTTTCTTAGATGGGTGCAAGGAAGATTAGCTTATCCAAGGCTCTGAGGAATCCTACAGCCAACCAGCTTAACTCAGAGCTTCCCAAACTTACTTGACCAACAGCTGAGTCCCTGTGGGTGCAGAATGACCATCAAAATTCCTGGAAACACTGTCTCCCCCGAGGCATGCTACCAGCCTGACCTCACTCTACTGATAATAACCCCAGGAGGTGAGTGTGAGCATTACCCCATTAGACAGATGAGGACCATGAGGATCTAGAGGAACTTGCACTCAAGGACAGGGATTTATACTCTACCTTTTGAAGAGCGGCGTGCCAAAGAGTTTCTATTCATATTTTAAAACCACTCTGTCCCCTCTATCCCTTGATTGCACCTCTTAAACTCCGAGATGGAGTCTAGTTCCTTCTAGCTTTTCATCCCTTGACATAAGCAATTTCCTCATCCAAAAAGCCAGTTGGAATTTGATTGTTACTTGCAGCCAAAGGATTTCTTACAGACACAGATTTTTAAACAGATTATTATGACACAATGTGACAAGTGCCTTAATCAACATATTCACAGTTTTCTACTGAGACAGAAAAAAGATAGAGAGAGAGAGAGAAAATCAGCTAGCTTGGCTTGTGGGAGGACCACAAAAGGTGATCCTTGAACAAAATCCACAAAGAACGTTTGTTCCCCAAACAGCAAAGTGGGGAAGCATGAACCATGACAGGAGCAAAGCACTGTGAAGCATGTGCTAGATGTAATAACTTCAGATACGTCCCTCTGATGAGAAAACAGAGTGAGACAGACAGTGCCCAAGGGGCCATCTCTGCTGATTGGCTGGGCCAGAATTTGAGCCTGGGTCTGTTTTATGTCAAAGCCCCAGTGAGTATCCCCACAGCATGCTGCCTCATCGCCAAACACCCAGCCACAAAACGGACACCTGCTGCCTCTGTGAACAGACAGAAACCCCTTCAGTGCTCCAGGGCTGTGACTGTTCCTGGATTTAGTAAGGAGAATCCAATTCTGGTGGTTCCAGAGGCTGTGACAGCAGGAGTAAAGGTCCTAAGAAGCTTCTGAGAGTTCTGCATTTGCACCTAGAAGGTGTCTTCCATAGGCACAAATTCTTTGAGCTTTGAGGGACTGTGAGATCTTCCATTCCAACTATTACTTAAAGAGCTTCTGTGATTTTTATTATATTCTCAATGCCCAAGTTTCACCCCACTCCCATTGAATTTTACTGAATAATTTCAGTGTCTTCATTTAACCCTTTGTGCTGAAAAAAAAAAAAAGGCAGGAAATTTAGAAAAACAAGCCTTATGCTGTAATTCTGCTCCACCACTTGCTAACCTGGGTAACACCTGTCACTCCCAGTTACTTGGTTATTTGATTCTACACAAATTATTTTACAGCTCTTGGCTTCCTCAGCTGGGAAATAAGGGTCATATTCCCAACCTTGTATGACTTGGAGGATTCAATGAGATAATGACTGGTCCACAGAAGGTTCCAGAGGCCTATCAGTTCCTACTTTCAACCCCTACAGTCTTTTCTTCTTACTTTCTCAAAGACTGTGTCAAATCAAAGGCAAACTATCTTCTCAGTTTGACTCATCAGGAGTTCCCCAGACAAGGGCAACGTTAAAAATGGTTAACAACCGATGCCACACAGGCATCATCAATCATTTTACAGATAATCGATCAAAAGCCAAATTACAGTCAAGACTGCTTAAATATTTTTTCTGTTCCTGAGAAAGAAGAGGAATTCTCCCTCCTGACTCTACCCTCCCCACCTAGAAATGACAACTGGCCACCAGGGGAGACAATGACATTGGCACACACAGTTACAAGTTGGGGACAGAGCACAAGCCAAAGAACAATGACAGCTTGAACCAAACCATAAGCCGGGCCAGTACGCACTGGGTACTTGCCATGTGCCAGCACGTGCCCAGCGCTACACACGCACGTGCTTCCTTCATGCTCACAACCATCCCGCAGAGCAGGTGTGACCATTATCTCTATTTTTCAGAGGAGAAAACTCAGATCTAAAGAGGGTAAGCAAATTGCCCAAAGCTAAAGGTAGAGGGTAAGTGACAGAGCCAGGACAGCAACATGGGTTTGCCTGATAAAGCCTGTGACCATAGCCATCAAGTTCTATCGTCTGACTGTTTCCATGATTAGAAGCTGAGGCTTTTACTTCCCCCCTCCCCACCCCATGGCTGGACATCTGCGTCTCAGATAACACGAACTCTTCACAGAGGCAGCCCCAATCTCCCATCAATGCCCATGTCTTAGGTCAGGTTCCAAACAGGCAGACCTCAGGACAAGGATTTGGGTGCATGTGACTTATTAGCAAAGTGCACCCAGAAGAAATCAGTAAAGGACAGAGAGAAGCAGGTCAGAGAAGGGCAGGAAGCCACTCAAGGGTGTGATCACAGACAAAGGCCCCACCAAGGGTAGCATTGCCCTGATTCCATAGGGGCAGAAGTTGCATCCCAGGGTGGTCCTGACCCAAGACAGGAGAGCTCCACCAGGAGAATGGTGAGGATGTAAACTGTAGATTCCCAGGAATCTTCTGGCTCTCTGTGCACTTGAGCATAGTGACTCCAGGAGCCTAAAGGCAATTCTCCAAAGAAGAGAGAAAAGACACAGGGCTGGCCTTTGAAAACACACCCAGTGGTCTCGGGGGCAGAAGGTCGGGATGAGCAATGAAATATTAAGGGTCCCAAAGAAATTGGGGCAGATCTCAAAGCTGCTGCAGGTGGGGCTGAGGATAGACCCTGTTCTGTTGAGGTCTGTCAGCCATCATGACCACATCATTTGAGCTGTGCTGGAACAAGGAAGTGGAGAGCAGACAACTTTCAGGCAGAGAGGTCCTGGCTGTGACAGACAAGTATGTCTCCTCTTTCTGAGGAAGTTATGACTCTGGGTCAGGACGGCACATGGGGCTCTTCACTCAGTGAGTGGGTGCTGCAGGACCAGCCAAAGCATACTGATAAGTGTGGGTGCTTTTAGGCAGGCGCCCTGAGACTGCAGTCAGACTAGGGGGCTGGTATTGTTGACTTTGATTTTACTTTACAAGAAGAATTGGCTTCTATGTCTAGACTGTGGCCTTAAGATGAAACATTCAGGCATCTCTCTTGATGAGTAAATCTAGATTTCTATGACAAAAGAAATCCTCCATTATTCAAAAAAGTAAAAAGACGACAATTCTGGAAAATGGTGTTGCCCAGGGAACGGTGCGTTTCCATGCTGCTGACCTCCAGAGGATAAACTTGCAATATTTTTCCAAGTCCTGGAAACCTCTGATCTACTTTCTGCCCTTTTAAAGCACAATTTTAAAAAGGATCTACCCATGTCAAATAGCCCTATGAAGAGCTCACATGGAGAGCACTAAATCTTGCTGCCAATAGTCATTTTCATGGAGGAGGCCAAGATGGCAGAGTGGAAGGATGCTCGTAGCTCACCCTCTCCCACAAATACACCAAGACTCACATCCACAGACCCACTCAGCCAACCAGAGCACCTGCGGAACTCCGACAGAACATCGTCCTCTTCAAAAGACAGAGGGGCCAAAAATATGTTTTATACCTACATAGGCATTAGATAGATAAATAAATAAACTCCTTAAGGACCACAATAGATAACTGATACTCCATAAGCCACAGTGCCAGAGAGGTATGAGCAAGATGAAGAAGCAGAGAAACCTTTCCCAATTAAAAGAACAAGAGAAATCCCCTGAAAGAATGATCAATGAAATAGACATTGATACCCTACTAGATCAAGATTTCAAAAAAGGAGTGTTCAAAGTACTAAAGGAACTAAAAGAGATAATGTTTAGATATATAAAATATGTCAAAAATGAAATGGAAGCTATAAAGAAGAGCCAAGTACAACTGGTAAACTCATTGGCTGAGGTGAGAACTGATCTAAATGCTGTGCAAAGCAGAGTAGAAAATGTAGAGGAAAGAATAAGTGAGCTAGAAGACAGGACAACAGAAAGCACCCACTCAGAACAGCTATGAGATAAACAAATAAAAACAAATGAAAACAACATAAGGGACCTATGGGATAATATAAAGTGTGCTAATCTTCATATAATACGGGTCCCAGAAGGGGAAGAAAGATCAAAGGGGATTGAAAAGGTATTGGTAGAAATCATGAATGAAATCTTCCCAAACTTAAAGAAGGAATCAGATATCC
Source organism: Camelus ferus (assembly GCF_009834535.1). Taxonomy (NCBI): domain Eukaryota; kingdom Metazoa; phylum Chordata; class Mammalia; order Artiodactyla; family Camelidae; genus Camelus; species Camelus ferus. The sequence goes on from NC_045708.1 coordinate 68,406,500, forward strand.
AAGTACAGGAAGCTCAGAGAGTCCCAAACAGGAAAAACCCAAACAGACCCACACCAAGACATCATAATCAAGATGACCAGAGTCAAGGATAAAGAAATGATCCTAAAGGCAGCAAGAGAAAAACAAAGAATGAATTACAAGGGAACCCCCATAAGGCTCTCAGCTAATTTCTCTACACAAACACTACAGGCCAGAAGGGAGTGGCAAGGTATATTCAAAGTCCTGAATGAAAAAAAGATGCAGCCTAGGATACTTTATCCAGCAAGGCTATCCTTTAGGATAGAAGGAGAGAAAAAGAATTTCACCGACAAGCAAAAAGTAAAAGAGTTTAGCAACACTAAACCCATGCTAAAAGAAATATTGAAAGGTATACTATAAATAGAAAAGCATCAGGATGCTACAGAAATGAGAATCTCCTAACTGGAAAGGTGATAACTCATGAATTACAAATAAAATAAACACGAAATTTTAAAAGAAGACATCTAAATCATTAAGAGTGGGAGAGGGAAGCAAGAAAATATAGAGTATTTTTTCTTTCTTTTAAAAATTTTTGTTTTCAGTAGGATGAGTTCGAATATACTAATGGGCTAAGGACTTACAGAAAAGGGTAACCACAAGCCAAAAACTTACAAGGGAGTCACAAAAACTAAAAAAAATCCATGATAATACAAAGGAAAATTACCAAACCACAGAAGGAAGAAGAAAGGAACAAAGAGGAAATACCAAATCAACTCAAAGATAAGTTCAAAATGGCAATAAACACACATCTATCATTAATTGCTGTAAATGTGAATGGACTAAATGCTCCAGTCAAAAGACACAGAGTGGCAGACTGGATAATAAAGCAAGAACCTTCAATATGCTGCATACAAGAGACCCACTTTAAGGAGAAGGACACATATAGATTGAGAGTGAAAGGATGGAAAAGGATATCTCATGCAAATGGAAAAGCCAGAAAAGCAGGTGTTGCAGTACTGATTTCAGACAAAATAGGCTTTAAAACAAAGGCCATAAAGAAAGATAAAGAAGGATATTTTATAATGATTAAGGAGTGATACAAGATGAGGATATTACACACGTTAATATATATGCACCCAATATAGGAGCACGTAAATACATAAAACAGTTACTAACAGAGATAAAGGGGGATATTGATGGGAATACAATCATAGTTGGAGATTATAAAACCACATTAACAACACTAGATAGATCTTCTAGACAGAAAATAAATAAGGCAACAGAGAAACTAAATAATACAATAGAAAACTTAGATTTGGTGGATATTTTCAGAGCATTACACCCCCTAAAAATAGGATATACATTCTTTTCAAGTGCACATGGAACATTTTCTAGGATTGATCATGTACTTGGGCACAAAACTCAACAATTTTAAGAAGATAGAAATTATCTCAAGCATCTTTACTGACCACAATGCCATGAAAGTGAAATCAACAACAGAGACACAAAGGAGAAAAAAGGAAAGCATGGAAATTAAACAATATGCTATTAAAAAAACAATGGGTCAATGAGGAAATCAAAGTTGAAATTAAAAATTACCTTGAGGCAAATGAAAATGAAAGCACAACCACACAAAATTTATGAGACACAACAAAGGCAGTGCTAAGAGGGAAGTTTATAGTGATGCAGGCCTTCCCCAAAAAAGAACAATCTCAAAATAAACAACTTAACCCACCAACTAAAAGAATTAGAAAAAGAAGAACAAAACACCCCAAAAGGCAGCAGAAGGAAGGAAATTATAAAGATCAGGGAGGAAATAAATAGAGATTTAAAAAACCATAGAAAAATTAATCAAACCAAAATCTGGTTTTTTGAAAAAGTAAATAAAATCAACAAACTTCTGGCCAAACTCACAAAGAAGAAAAAAGAGCACAAATTAACAAAATAAGAAAGGAAAATGGAGAAATTACAAGTAAAAAAGAAATACAGAATAGCATACCAGAATATTATGAAAAACTATATGGAATGAAAATGGATAACCTAGAGGAGATGGACAAGTTTCTGTAAACATACAGCCCAGCAAGACTGAATCAAGAAAAAACTGACCACTTCAACAAACTGATCACTAAAAATGAAATCAAATTAGCAATAAAAATCCTTCCTACAAATAAAAGTCCAGGACCAGACAGCTTCACTGGAGAATTCTACCAAATGTACAAAGAAGAACTCATACCAGTCCTTCTCAAACTCTTCCAGAGGATTGAAAAGGAGGGAATACCCCCAAATTCATTCTATGAAGCCAACTTCACTCTGATACCAAAACCAGGCAAAGTCACTAACAAAAAAGAGAATTATAGGCCAATATCACTGATGAACATAGATGCCAAAACCCTCACCAAAACATCAGCAAATACAATCCAACAGCACATAAAAAAGATTACACATCATGACCAAGTGGGGTTCATCCCAGGGACACAAGGGTGGTTCAACATACACAAACCAATCAATGTAATACATCACATCGACAAGAGAAAGGACAAAAACCACATGATCATCTCAATTGATGCAGAAAAAGCATTTGATAAAATTCAACACCCATTTATGATAAAAATTCTCACCAAAGTGCATATAGAGGGAACATATCTCAACATAATAAAAGCTATATATGACAAACATACAGCCAGCATAGTACTCAATTGTGAAAAACTCAAAGTCTTCCCACTAAAATCTGGGACAAGACAAGGATGCCCACTATCACCACTCCTATTCAACATAGTCTTGGAAGTCCTGGTCACAGCAATCAGGCAAGAGAGAGAAATAAAAGGGACCCAAATTGGAAAAGAAGAGGTAAAAGTGTCACTATATGCCAACGACATGTTACAATATATAGAAAACCCTAACAGGTCCACAGAAAAACTACTAGAGCTGATTGAAGAATTGAGCAAGGTAACAGGTTACAAGATTAAATTCAAAAATCAGTTGCATTTCTTTACACTAATGATGAATCAACAAGAAAAGAAGGTAAAGTAACAATCCCCTTTAAAATAGCACCCAAAGTAATAAAATACCTAGGAATAAATCTAACCAAGGAGGTGAAAAAATTATACACAGAAAATTATAAACCATTGAATAAAGAAATTAAAGAAGACTTTAAAAAGTGAAAAAATATCCCATGCTCTTGGATTGGAAAAATCAATATTGTTAAAATGGTCACACTGCCCAAGGCAATCTACAGATTGAATGCAATCCCTATCAAATTACCCAGGACATATTTCACAGAACTAGAACAAATCATAATAAAATTAATATGGAACCATCAAAGACCTAGAATTGCCAAAGCATTACTGAAGAGAAAGAGAGAGGCTGGAGGAATAACTCTCCCAGTCTTCAGACAATACTATAGAGCTACAATCATCAAGACAGCATGGTATTGGTACAAAAACAGACATATGGACCAATGGAACAGAATAGAGCCCAGAAATGAACCTATAAAATTTTGGTCAACTAATCTTCAACAAAGGAGGCAAGAATATACAATGGAAAAAAGACAGTCTCTTCAGCAAATGGTGTTGGGAAAACTGGACAGCAGCATTTAAAGCAATGAAGCTAGAACACTCCCTTACACCATACACAAAAATAAACTCAAAATGGATCAAACACTTAAACATAAGACAAGATACAATAAACCTCTTAGAAGAAAATATAGGCAAAACATTATCTGATATACATCTCAATAATGTTCTCCTAGAACAGTCTACTCAAGCAATAGAAATAAAAGCAAGAATAAACAAATGGGACCTAATGAAACTTACAAGCTTCTGCACATCAAAGGAAACCATAAGTAAAACAAAAAGGCAACCTACTGAATGGGAAAAAAATTTTGCCAATGAAACCGACAAAGGCTTGATCTCTAGAATATATAAGTAGCTCATACTACTTAATAAGAAACAACCAAACAACCCAATCCAAAAATGGCAGAAGACCTAAACAAGCAATACTCCAAGGAAGACATACAAATGATCAATAGGCACGTGAGAAAATGCTCAATATCACTAATTATCAGAGAAATGCAAATCAAAACTACGATGAAGTATCACCTCACACCAGTCAGAATGGCCATCATTCAAAAATCCACAAATGACAAATGCTGGAGAGGCTGTGGAGAAAGGGGAACCCTCCTACACTGCTGGTGGGAATGCAGTTTGGTGCAGCCACTGTGGAAAACAGTATGGAGATTCCTCAAAAGACTAGAAATAGACTTACCATATGACCCAGGAATCCCACTCCTGGACATATATCCAGAAGGAACCCTACTTCAGGATGACACCTGCACCCCAATGTTCATAACAGCACTATTTACAATAGCCAAGACATGGAGACAGCCTAAATGTCCATCAATGGATGACTGGATAAAGAAGAGGTGGTATGTTTCTACAATGGAATACTACTCAGCCATAAAACCCGACAACATAACGCCATTTGCAGCAACATGGATGCTCCTGGAGAATGTCATTCTAAGTGAAGTGAGCCAGAAAGAGAAAGAAAAATACCATATGAGATCACTCATATTCGGAATCTAATAACAAACAAACAAACAAACAAACAAAGCATAAATACAAAACAGAAACAGACTGACAGACATACAATATAGACTTGTGTTTGCCAAGGGGTTGGGGGGGTGGGAAGGGGTTGACTAGGATTTCAAAATTGTAGAATAGATAAAGAGGATTATGCTGTATAGCACAGGGAAATATACACAAGATCTTGTGGTAGCTCACAGAGAAAAAAATGTGACAATGAGTGTGTATATGTCCATGAATAACTGAAAAATTGTGGTGAACACTGGAATTTGACACAACATTGTAAAATGATTATAAATCAATAAAAAATGTAAATAAATAAATAAATAAATAAATAAGTTCTCAATAATAGTGTGCTACCCATTTTGCTATTTTGTTATTTTCCTAAGCTGAATGAAAAGTGATTTCTCAGTGTAGTTGTCCTGTGAGTCAGATTTCATACTGTCTCATTCTCTTAGGAACCATTTGTATTTCCTTTTGTATGAACTGTTCACATCTGTTTCTCATTTTTGGTTGAACTGTTAGTCTTTTATCAGTTTCTATAACTTCTTTAGATATTAGATTAGCCTTTTGTTTGTGATAAATTAAAACAAAATGAAAATTATGGTATTTTAAAAATAAGGTTTTTATTAGTTTGCTAGGGCTGCCATAACAAAATACTATAAACTGAATGTCTTAAAAAACAGAAATTCATTGGCTCACAGTTCTAGAAGCTGCAAGTCCAAAGTCAAGTGTTGGCAGGGTTGGTTCCTTGTGAAAGCTGGGAGAAAATGATCTGTTCTAGGCCTCTCTTCTTGGCTTGTAAATGGCTGTCTTCATGCTCCCAGGATGCTCTCCCTGTAGAGGTGTCTGTCCCCAAATTCCCCCTTTTTATAAAGATACCACTGATATCACGTTGGGGTCCACCTTAACAACCTCAGTTTTAACTTGTTCCATTACAGCTGCAGGGTATTGATGCTGCTTATTAAGCCTAAAAAATGTACTTCTCTCATCAGGTATTGATGGGAAGAAATTTTTTTTAATTTACTATTTTTTGTTTGTTTTCTTCTTTTTTGGAAAGGGTAATTAGGTGTGTTGGTTTGTTTATTTTAATGGGGTACTGGGGATTGAACCCAGAACCTCGTGCATGCTAAGCACGCACTCTACCACTGAGCTACACCCTCCCCCTCTCCCCAGGCAGAAACCTTAAATCCCTGTCAATACTGGGTCTTTAGTGAAGCAGGAATAGTTAGATATTTGTGTCCTGTGCTTGGAAAGACTTGCAGTGATACTTGTTAGCTTTATTTTGGTGACTTCAAGATAAAGTGCAAAACACTTTGCAGGTTTCCCAGGAAGCTCGGTAACTGATTTAAAATGTTCACATCGCTGCAAAGCTGCTGTTTAAGTCACATGATCCACTTGCTAAAATTACCTTCTGTGATTGTCCATTTTTATTTTGAATGCTACCTAGTCTTTACAACCTCTAGATGCTCTATGAGATAGCAATGACAAGCAGGGGACAAAGTGCTCTTTAACAAATGTCTTTCACTGATACAAAGATTACCTCTGATATAAATTACGGCAGCATACAAGCACAGAAATTCACAAAGCAACTGACATTTACTGAGTAGTGCTGTGTGCTAAGGGTAGTTTTGAGGGTTTTGCACAATTCTAAGGAGGTGTTGGAACTCTCAGTTTGCAGATAATGAAAACAAGTCTCAACTAAATTACCGTACGTGTCCAAGATTACAAAACTAATAAGGAAGAGATCCAGCATTTCAATCAGATCTGTGAAAGGCATAAGGACCAAAACACTGAAAACTGGCCAGGGCCACCCCTTGCATAAACAGCAGCTTTCAGACTCTTCTCGTGAAAATGAGAAGAGGAAATAATGTGTTTGTTTGCTATTGAAGCCACAGGATCAATCTCTTCTGAGGGTGAGAGAGGGATAGGTCCCAGGCCTTTCTCCTGGGCTTCCCAGCGGCCACCTTCCTTCTCTCCATGTCTGTGTCCCATCCTTCCCCACAATCCTGCCCTCTTCCCACTGCCAACAACAATGGCACAACATATACACTGGGTGAGATATAAAAACCCGCTACAGAAAGAACACTCTGGCCACAACAGGTTCAGAAATGGCATAGTACTACCCCAGTAAACTAAGCGACAAGAGCTGGTGGGTCTGGTCCCCTCCAAGTGGCAGAGGCCAGCACACTGGGGGTTTGTCCCACGAGGACTCGGGCTAGTAACTATGCTGTTTTTTCAGTTCCGGAGTTTCATTGCTTCCCTGTAGTTCTCCACTGAGCTGTGCGTGGAACACGGGGGTAAAGTGTTGCTGAAAAGGATACACTGAAAACGCAAAGTTTTACATTAAGATTTGATTGAAACTCTTTCAAAGTGATGTCAATTTTGCTTTCTTTAGTTCTGAGGTCAGGAATGGGGGTTGCATAGTCTTCTGTTCTACAATTCCAAATAAATGTTCATACAGATTATCCAAATTTCTGTTTTAACTTTGTTTTGTTGGTCACTCAATAATCATTGTGTTAAGCCCTAGGGCTGAAGAGGGGGCAAGCCTGAGGTCCTGTTGTAGGTGTCAGTTCATGGAGAAATCATTATTATTTACTTTTTTGTTACTCTTAACCTCTTTTTGTAGGGACAACTTTCCATCTGCTGTCATATTCCTTTTATCAGAACTCTGTATTTCTACTAGTCTACATGTGTTGGTGAAAAAGCTTTTATTTCTCTGAGAAACTGTTTTGCCTTCATTTTTTAAAAGGTGTTTTGGTCTGGGAAATGGTCTAGACTAATGCTTTTTGTTTGTTATTGTTGTCTTTTCTTTCCCCCAGTACTTTAAAATATCTCTGTGCTGCATTCGGGCTTGTGTGATGCCCGACAAAAATCTTCTATGTTTCATATCTTTGTTCTGCTCTACATGTTGTGTCTTTTTATCTCTGGCTGCTTTTAAGATTTTCTCTTTATCTCTACCACTGTTTTTTGTTTGTTTGTTTGTTTGTTTTATTTTTGTTTTGTTTTGTTTTGTTTTTAATAATTCAATTTTGTTGTACCTTGGTCTGTTTTTCTCATCAACCAGGATTTTCCTCCTGGTTATGCTTCATACAGCCCTGCTTGCTTACATGGCAGGTCATTTTTTATTCGATGACAGACGTGATGGGTTTTACACTGTTGGGTGCCCAGTTTTGTTGTAATTAATTAAGGGGTATCATGTTTTGTTTTGACTTGCAGTTTTGGAATAAATTGGTTTCTTTTAAGGCTTGCTTTTAAGATCTGCTAAGCTGAATCTATAGCAGGCTGGAGTCTGGGGCTAACCTAGCCCCTCCACTAGGGCAGGGCCCTCCAGGTGCTTTACTGCAGTCCTCTCTGTTACAAAGCTGTTCCCCATTAGGTGGTGGGAAAACACGCTGTTCCCAGCTCAGTGTTAGCTCCAGGAACTGCTTCTCTTCGTGCTTTTTGGTGGTTTTCCACCAGCCTTAGGAAGGTAGTGTTCTCCATCCAACTCAGTACTCAGCTAGTCTGGACGTTCCCTTTTACACCTTCACAGATATCTGCATTGATTCTCTCTCTGTCTCTGTCTCTCTCCAGCTTCCTCTTCTCTAATATTCTGGTCCACAGTTTCTAGCTTCTTGGGCCTACCTTTGCTCCAATACTCCTCTTTCAGACAGTGCTGTCTGGGTTTTCCCTCAGTGCACATCACTTCGGAAACTTCACTCAGGCAACACTCCGGGCTACTGTCAGCCTCACCTCATTGTTTTCTCTTTTCTCAGGGATCACAGTCAGACACTATCTGTTGTGCAGTGAGACTACTGTTTCATGCTTTCTTTCTCAAGTTTTCTTGTTGTTTCAGAAAGGTTTATTCAATCACAGTCAGAAGCAAAAATTCCAAGATAATGCCTTTCAAGATTTTTTAGTATGATTTTTAAAATTGTAGCCTTTGTCTCAACTAGAATTTATTTTGATGTATAATATGAAGTCGGGGTACAGACATGGATGCTTTTTTCTCTTTAGATAACCAGTGGTACCAGTAGCATTTATTGTATGGTCTATCCTATTGTCTTGATCTGCAATATTTATTTTGTTCAAAGTCAAGTTTCCATACATGCATGGGATATTTCTAGGCTATTTTTTTCAGTTCCATTGATCTTTTAAAATCCATTTTCATACCAATAGCATTTTGTCTCAGTCATCATTTCTTTTTTAAAATGAGTCCTAAGTCTTTGCATCAGATAAGTTTGATTAAAACTCCATCTCCATCTTTCTTTTAGGATTTCCTTTGGTTATTTTGTACCTTTGTTTTTCCATATAGAGTCTATCTATGGTACTTTTATTATTTATTACTAAAGGACTTATTTTTAAAGTGTTGTTTTAACTGATTTTTGCTGATGTAAAAAAAACCAAACTGCTTTTTAATATTAATTTTGTATACGGTTCCTTTCTAGATTCACCTATTAATAATTTATCATCTCAGTTCACAAAGCAGATAATCATATCATCTATAAATGACAGATTTGTTCCTTTCTTTTCAATCTCTGTATCTGTCCAAATCTTCTAGTATGATGTTAAATAAAAGTGGTCACAGTGAAAATTGTGATCTTAAAGGATTCTTTCAATATTTTATACTAAATAAGATATATACACTATTCATTTCTGTGTAGATTCTCTTAATAAAGTGGAGCCTTTCCAATCTTAATTTAATATTCTTTAAAGCATCATGAACCATTACTTAATTTTCTCTTTTCCTGACTCTTATTGCGATATTTTCCCCCCTCTCCTTTAATCAGTCACTATTGTCAATTACTTAAACTGATCTTTAAATATTAAACCAACATTGAACTTTTGTGATAAAAGCAAAGTGGCCAGTTTAGTCTTTACCATTTTTCTACATTATGGATTCTGATTGTTCGTGCTTTGGTTGGAAAGTTTGCATCTATCTTCACAAGTTAGTTTGGATGGAGATTTCTTTTTTCATAGCTCCCTGATTTCAAGCATATCAAGCCACATAAAATTGCTTGAGTAGTCCTCATGATTCTGTTCTCTGGTGTAAGATTGTGGAACTTTTTTAAGGTTTAAATATCAATTGAACTCAACTGTAAACAAAATAGACCTAATGTTATCTCTATGAGAAGTTTTTTTTGGACTACTGATTCAATTGCTCTTAAAGTTCATGTGACTTTTAGATTTTTTTCTCCTTGGAGTCAATTTGATTAATTTTCATTATTCTAGAAATTTACTTATTTATATATTTATTGTGTATAAAGTTTTCATAATTTTTCTTATTTTTTAATTTTCTGGAGTAATTTTATTTATATTCAAATTTGTACTTCTAAAATTATGTGTAAATGTACCCACTTTTTTCTCTATTAATCTTGCCAGAGCTTGTAATCTTTATGAAACCAAGGTTTTGATTTCGAGTTCTCTGTATTGATATACATTTTAGGTTTTCTTAATTTGCATATGTAGAAATTCATGTCTTTGTTGATGTCTTTCTTATGCTTTCTTCTGGCTAAGTTGTTCAAGCGTCTCTATTCCAAAGCTAAATGCCTTACAAGAACTAATAAACATAATTAAATGAAAAAATGATTAATGAGAAAGAGCTAGAAACATATGAATTCCAGTCATGACTATCTCTTACTAGTTGGTTTATCTTGGTTAGCTGATCACTTGGTAATGTATCTTAACCCGGATGAAAACAGAAATTCACAAGTAAGTTGAATATCTTAGGTGACCTGCTTTGTGCAGAATCTGTATAACCATTACCTCCTTGACCCTGCCAGTAAATTCTTACCAAGGTAGCCTAGATTATGTTAGTTTTGTTTGCAACCACACCACAAAATCAACTCAGATTTAAAATGCTGTTAAGTGAAGGCCTTAATTTTTTCCACCAAATTGTTGTTAGACTGAATATTCCCCTATTTAGTACTTGTTCAGTCATCAACTTTAAAAACTGATCTTTCTTCTCATTGTACTTTATTACAAGGCACTGTAAACAGAATAAAGCGTATGAACATGAAATGTTCTTTTATATAATTTGCAAAACAAAATTAGCTCTGGGAGTTACCTCCCCACGGAGCTTCACCAATAACTGTCACAGGCCATGAAGAGGGCCTCCAAGGCGGTGGAGGCAGGGGCCTGGAGAGAGGGCGGAGGCGATCCGTGGAAACCCCAGACCCCACGTCCACCCACCACCTCCATCAGGCTCCGTAGACACTCCTTGGACAACGTAATTCTAAAGCCCAAATAAAAATTTTAAAAGGGGTGGGGTTCCGGGTGTAGGCTCTTCGGCCATCAGAAGGTTTTCATGAATTCTTTGGTTGCACAACCCCCTCTTGCAACCACATTAACTGGCTACAGCCACCGCCCGCTCCAGCCTTCAGGCGGGTGGGAAGATGCAATGCCTGGGGCCGGCAGAACTGCGCCTGGACCACGACCGGGCGAGGATGGGCCGCTGTCAGGTCCTGCCTGCCCCGGACGCGCACCAGCCGCGGAGCCAAGACCGCCGACACCAGTGCGGGAAGCCCCCGAGAGGAGGCGCGGGGAACAGACCCGGCGCCAGGCGGGGTGGGGTCGTCCATGGGAGGGGCTCTGGCGCGGCGGCGCGCAGGCGGAGGGGCTGCTGCGCCGGGTCCCCGGGTCGCTGCCTGAGGCGCAGGCGCGTGGACGCAGCCCGCCGGGGCCTCGCATGGCTGTGGGCTTCCCCTGACGACCCAGCAGAGGCCTTTCCGCCTGGCGGTGCTCGGCGCCTCTGGCCTCACCGGCCAGTTCATGACAGAGCAGGTGTCCCAGAGCGGACCTCCCACCTGCCGTGGGCCGCGCGGGCCGCTCCCCGGAGAAGCTGCGGAGAGTGCCGGAGAGGCTGCTGTGAAGCCGGGTGAGGGGCGCGGGCTCCGGGGACCCGGATTCGGCCCCGCCGCCACTGCCGCCGCTCGCACCCAGGAGCCCCCTTCTCGGGGCTGAGGGGTTCCGGGCACCGGAAATGGGCGTCCCTCCTCCCGCAGCGCCCCTCCAGCTCCCCAGCCCTGCTCGAGGCAGGGAGAAGGGGAGCGGATCTTCAGTAGTGTCAGCTTTGTTTTGCTCCCTACATCAAACAGAAAAACAGATGAAATCTCCTAGCTTGGGTTTTTCCTTTACTTGGGGAGCCCCGCTGGGGAAATAGAACTTTAGGTTTTCCTTTCCCAGCTCCATCCCATTTAGTAGCTGGTGGGGCTGGAGTTCCCTTGGTATTTGATGGAAGCGAAAGTGGAGCGCTGGTTTCTTTGGAATTGTTTGTACTTTGCCTTGTGTTTTGGAGCTGGGAGAAAATGCTTCCGAGTTTTACTGATAACATTCCTGAAGCTTTATTTTTTGCTTGTAAGAATTCTCCAGCACTCCCACTGTTTAGCCGATAGTGACATGAAGGGAAAAGCCCAGCAGGGCTAACAAGCTAAGTCACAAATCTAAATGTAACAAGTGTCGGATTACTGATCTGAGTTCTGCTGGGCTAACTCGTAAATCTAAGTTAATAAGTGTCAGTTTGCTGATTCCCTGTTCAAGTTTTTGCTAGCCAGCTGGATTTTCAAAGAGACATATCTGGCCTTGAAATGTTGGTTTGCTGCCTCATTGCCTCTACTTTAGTGATAATGATGTTGCTAAAGCTGTTCCATGCCTATTGGCCGAATACCCCAAGCTTGTACTTAACCCTATAAAACCTCATGTGCACGTCTTGGAGGTGCTCAGAGCTTAGGAGCAGAAGCCCCTCTGAGCCCACCAGTGTAATACATCTGAGTACTCCAACCCTCCGAGTGGTGCTTGTTTCTTGGCTGGCCTGTCATTTCCATAACAGCAAGACCTCTAAATTAGAGGGCCCGCCATTTACACGTTCCTTATGTTAGATTTTCTTTTAAAGGTTAGTAATGTTTTTTAGCAATCCTTTTAACTCCATTTTCCTCATAGTCTTTTCCTTTTCTATTACCTGATTTAAAACCCTTTTGTCTTTTGTTTGAGAGGGAGAGTTAGATTTCAATATAGTTAGTAAATTTGCCATCACTGGTTACTATGAAAAGAAGATCTGGGAGATCTAATACTGTATCAGGATTTGCTTAAGACAATTTATTTCTTATTTTAGGAAGACCAACACTGTCATCTGAAATTGGAATAATAATTTCTGATATCACTAATCCAGCCTCACTTGATGAAATGGCCACACCGGCAACGGTTGTCCTCAATTCTGTAGGACCCGTAAGTAATCAGCCTCTCTTTGTATCAGAACAACCTCTTCATTTCTAGCAGAATCTGGTATTTTATATTCCAGAGAAATGTAAGAGCAGGGGATGGAAGAGTTGATTCAGGGACTTAACCCTATATGGGGAATTCTCACTTCTTGTGACAAGCAAATGGATATGACCAAGGTCTCCTGAGACAGAGAATGACACCAGACTCAAGGAACACATGCTGGTTTATTTAGTGGCTACAGCTATAAATGTCAGAATTTTTAAAAACTGTATACCCATTAAAAAGTTTGAGCATGTACCCCTAATTTAAATTTGTTTATTTTTAATTACATTCTGTATTACTGTACCAGTATATATGTTAAAATATGTACAGAGGTTAAAAAAGGACTTGTTCATTTATGCAAAAAATATATCTTGAATGTTTATTATATGTACACTGTACTAGTCTAGGAACATAATGTGCCTAAAACCAAAAATCCCTCACAGAGCCTTCAGTCAGTGAGAGAGACAGAGAAATAAGGTTGAAGCTGCAGGTAGTGACAAGTGCTTTGGAGAGAAATAAAACAGGGAAAGGAGGTAAAGAGATTGGCGCATCAGTCTCTGTTAGATGGATGGTCAGGGAAGGTCTCTGTGAGGAATTGAAATTTGCATGTGGACCAGAATAAAGTGAGGGAGAAAACCACCTGAGTGTTTGAAGAGAAGGGTCTTCCAGGAAAGAGCAGATGCAAAGGTCCTGAGGTGAGCATTTGCTTGGCAAGGCCGAGGAATGTGCCAGAGGCCAGTGTGGTCGGGTGAGCTGGGCAGAGGGGTGGGAAGTTAGAAGGAGAGGTACCTGGAGCTAGGTCACTAGGTCTGAAAGGTCAAGATTGAGGTTTGAACTGTCTCCTAAATGTGACAGACTCATTGAATGGTTGAAAGCAAGGGCATGATTTGATCTACAGTTTTGAGATTCTTTGGCTTTTGAGAAGGAAAATAGATGGTAGAGGACCAAGAGTGGGTGGTCAAAGCAAGCCAAGCACAGGGCAGGAGTGTTAGAGGTGCTGAGAAGTGGCTGAGTTCAGGTGTTTTGAGAGGAGAATCATAGCTTCTGCTATTGGACCAGATGTGAGGGGGACACTTTTGGTCCGTGGAACAGGGTGAATGTTGGTGATGTTTACTTTTCTGAGGAGGCTACCACAAGTGGCAAAACATTTGAAAACTAAGCATCTGAAAGTTATTGATAATTTGAAAAATGCAAGCAGAAAGGCCTTTATGATTTTTAGCAAGTAAAAATGTATTTAAATTGTTGTTAACTTAGATTTATCTCATTCTTAACTAGCTTAGGATGTGGTTCTGTAGTTTGTTGCTTGAATCACTGTCTTATGTACCTTCTTAGCCAGCTCCCTAGTCCTTTCCTTCCCAGTGCCCTGGAAAAGCCCCAGCCCTGGTTATTCCAGCTCCCTGCTGACTCCGTACCTGCATACCTCCCTGCTGACTGGTCCCACTTTAAATACGTGGGGACAAGCCTCCCCCAGGGCCTCAGCACCTCCAGCAGACCTGCTCTGTTTCTCTACGTGATTCTCCCCTACTCTCTGAAGCAGCAGTTTTATAACTTCTTTTCCCCACACTTTTAGCTTCCCATTTCTTTTTCCACACTCTTATCTGGTGATTTTCTTTCTTTTTTTCACTGTGACAGTAGAAGCTGTCAGAAGGGACCTTTTCTTCCCACCACAGGTCTTCCTACCCGCGCGCTTGCATTGCACCCTGACTCCTCTCACCTCTCATTGCAGGGCTCTGCCCCTGCTTCTACTGGGCGTGGGACTCAAAGCCTTCATGTTTACAGGTTCACAGTTATCATCATGTTCTCCCTCTCAATTGGGTTATTTCCCTCAACATACAAATATGGGGTTATCTCTCCCATCATAAGTAAAGCCTCCCTTAGTTCTCCGCACTCCTCCCACTGCTGCCATCTAGCAAACGCCTGGAAATAGCTCCCTTTACTTACTGTCTCTCCTTCCTCACCTCCTCCTCCATCTCAGAGGAGTCTTGTGGGGCTTTATCCTTCCTCCTCAAATGAAACTGCTCTGCCCAGGTCCCCCTGTCACATCCCACCATCAGTTCTCAGTCCTCATCTGAGTCCTGTCTCCCTGCATTGCGCCCAGTCCATCACTCTCTCCTTGCCTCACATGGCCCTGAATTCTTGCCCTCTCCTAGCTATTTTTGATCCACCAGCTTTGCCTCAGTCTCCTCTTTTGGATCTTTTTATCCTCCTCCAAATGCCAGAGACTTCAGAACTTAAGCCTTAGAAACTCTTCTGTTTATACTTCCTGACCACTTTTTTTATATTATTATTATTATTGTAGTAAAATATACATAAAATAAAATTACCTTTTAAACCATTTTTGAGTATACACTTCAGTGACATTAAGTACATTCACAATGCCGTGTTAACTGTCACCACTTTATTTCCAGAACTTTTTCATCATCACACAAAGAAACTGTAACTGGGCCAGTATTTTTTAAAATGTTTTAAATGTTTCTTTCCTGAATGGAGGCACTGGGGATTGAACCCAGGACCTCATGCATGCTAAGCACATGCTGTATCACTGAGCTGTACCCTCCCCCCCGAGCAAGTATTTTTTAAACTGTGAAATCAATTCAGTGGGTTGAGACCAGGCATTAAAAAGGAAGTATTAGATAAACTGAAATAGAAAGTAAGGTGAATTACACATAATACTGGTAAGTGACTGGTTCAGGAACACTTTGTTTCAGCTAGGTATATTCGTGCCTCGAGCTGCTATGTGAAATGCATTTCTTAGGGTGGGTTATGTCAGAAAGATCTGAAAGCCTTGGCTGTAAGTAATATATGTCAATGATACCACATTAAGATATTCCCAGTGAGAACCTGCCCCTTAAACTCCAGACTGGTGGATCTAGCTACCTTCTTCTGGCTGGTTCTGTGTGGATGATTCATGGGCATCTCTAGCTTTTGCCCCCAAAACCTGCTCACCCCTAAGTGCTAATTGCATGGCTGTTTTCACTTTGTGATATGAATTATACTCCCGGGGTAGATGGGCTAACTTTGCCATGTGGGGGTCATAATTTGTTTTTTTGCAGGTTTTGTTTTTTAACTCATTTCTCTAATCTGTGACAGTTTAGTGAGAATCAAATGATATCTGTAAACTTGGTCAGGCATATGTAAACAAGCATTCTATCATAAAATACAGAAATGACTGAATGATTGCTTTTAAACATTATTGTTTATTGTCTCCTATGCCAGGAACTGGAGGAGGAAAAAACTGGTTTTGAGAGAAAGATGATGAATCTGATTTTGGACATGCTGAAACTGAGTTAAGGCAGGATATTTTTGAGTTAAGACAGGAAATATATACAAAATAGTGGAATTTTTTTTTAAGTAAGGAAATCTGGGTGAAGAGAAAATACTGGAGGGAAAATGAAGCCAAAATGAAATTGGTTTTGCCCCATGTCCTGTGCTCTGTGGGTCCTGACTTTTATAACAGAGGCCACAGCTTTGGCACCTGCATCCCTGTGCAGCTCTGGAGAGAGAAGCCAGAAGCCATTGGCATGATGCAGCTGGAGTCAGGACAGCAGGTGAGATTTTCCATGGAGCAAGTCTAGGGGGGCGAGTCTCCTCTAACGGACAAAGAAGCATCTGTGGGGCTCACTGAACAAGCAGGTTACTGGTGTCTTCCCCAGAAAACCTGTTCCTGGGGAATTTGGGGAGGGACTAAGTAACCAGTGTGTTTAATGAGTGGCACAGATGATTCTAGCACAGGCGGACTGCTGGCCAATTTGGGATCTTTGGAGGTAAAATGACCAAGAGAAAGGCCAAGGAAACCTCTAAATGAGTTTCAAATGGTTCTGTGTAAAGGCTACTCAAAGGGATCTGTTGGGTACAGAAAGAAGATAGAATTTTGAGTTGTATTCATTTTAATCTCAACTTGTTGCCATTTTATGTATGTTTAAATGTATATTAATATAGTAGTCCATGTAAGTGATTTGTAAATAAATTCTATAGTTTAGTAGGTGATGGATTTAAGGTGTGAACTTCAGTCTTGCTACTTTGAAAGCCCTTATTTTTTTTTGCTGCAGAGCCATTTTGGTTAGCATTTTAAAAGTTTAATTGCTTTGTTCTTAAATATTTTAATATTGGTCTAGATGTTTCTGTAAAGCTCTGCTTCAGATTTTTTTTCTTGAATGTTCAGTTTCTGGAACTAACATATTGATAGTATCATGAGAAAGCTGCAGAAAAGGAGGTTTATATCATTGGAAGCAGTGGCTCTGACTGCATTCCAGCAGATCTGGGGGTAATAGATACCAAAAATAGAATGAATGGTAGTTATTGATTAATAAGCAGTCACGGAATTTGAAATAGAAAGACTTCACATTTGTAACCGTGATGAACTAAAATCTGCTTGGGAAAAGAAACATAACTATAAAAGGGGAGTGTTAAACACATGCTCTATTTTTAATATAGCTATACTTATTAGAATTACTATTGACACTATTACTTTTTGAGATGGTTAGTCTTATAAGTGTTCCAATTAAGGAAATTATCCATTGTTTCAATTTGGTTGTGGTTACAGCTGTAAAATTTCTGGAAAATAATTCAGCAGGCATTATGAATTCTAACTTGCTTTGTTTAGGAATTAATACATCTTACACAAAGTAAACTTTGTATAGATACTATAATTAGAAGTTTTAGTTTTTTTAACCAACAAAGCTAGAAAGTATTGAACAAAGTTTTTGACATCTTTTTTCCTCATTTATAAAATGGAAACAATTTAAAAATGGAAAAAATCAAAACAAAAAGAATGGAAGAATTACTATTACAGTAAAAATAATGGGTATTAGTAATGTGCATATATAAAAAGTGTCCATCTAGAAAATGACTTGAAGCAAGTAAGTCCAGTTCTGTATAAACCATACTAGAGCTTAAAAAGGTGGAAACTGTTCCAATTTATATTGAAAAGACCAGCAAAGATAACACGGTACGTACGCGCGCGCAGACACACACAAACACAAACGCACGAGGAAGAAAGCTACAAATCAGTCTTGCTTGCGAAATTAATAGTAAGTAGAAAGTGCTAAATAGAATCTTAATAAATTCCAGTGGCATTTTAAAAGGATAATATATCAAGGCAGAGGTTTATTGTGAAGTTACATAATCACATCAGAATATCAAAGGCAAAAAGCTATATACACATTTCAGTAAATGATTTGAAAATTCATGCCATTTACTAAGTTAATTTTTAGAAATTGAGTAATAGAATACTTCCCTAACACAATTAATGTCAGAAAGTAGTAGCCAACATCATACTTAATGATGAATTATGCACAGTAAAGAGAAGGGCACGAATTGAACATCTTTAAAATATTTATTTAGTCTTCCAACCCATGGATCTGGTATATTTCCATTTTTTAAAAATCTCCAATTACTAAAAAGTTTAGCTTTTTTTCATGATAGTCCTACGTATTTCTTATAGAGGTTATTCTTAAATATTTGATAGTTTTTATTTTGAATAAGTCATTTTCTTTTTAAGGGAGAAATATTACTTTAAGATTTGTTTTCCCTCTGAGAAGCAAAATGGCGGATTTAAAACTGTTCCAGATACTGAAACTTAGGAGTCAGCATTTTAACTACCCCAGCTGATTTTGGAGGGGGGCCCTGCAGACTGTTTTGTGGGTGAGGAGCCACTTGGGGGAGCCACTTGGGGTGGCTCTAGGCTGTGGATCCCCCACAGAACCCTCCCAAGCCGGCACACTGGCTCTAGCTGGGAACCAGCCTGCTGGGAGGGGACCACTCTGAAGGCTGGCCTGAGGGATAGCTTGATCCAGAGGGCTTGTCCAGCAGGCCAGCCTGGTAGGCCTGAGGAGTGGGCTGGAGTGGGCCCCATCCCAGTGAGGGTGCGCAGAAAGAGGCAGCAACAGGGCAGACATCCAAATCTCTTTTACTGGGGGAAAGGGTGGCACCGAGGCAGCCCACTCACTGCACAGCTTGTCCATTGGCGCTGCTTCCTGAGTCCTGTGGCTTCATCACACCTGGCAGCTGGGGCGGGCTGGAGAAGGGCTCAGTGCTCAGGACCTCAAGGGCATCAGCTGCCCGGAAGACTGGCCCCACGGCCACTGGGGACTGCAGCCGTGCTGTCTGGCTGGTGAAGCCACACTTCACCCAATGTCTTGCTGTTGTCCAATAGCTGGTCATCCAGTGGCTGCTTGAGGATGCCCTGGACACTGCACTTCAGCTGGAACACGATGCTTGACTCCCTAGTGTCAGTGAAGACTGCGGTCTTGTGGCACCGATCATGAGAAGCACATCCTGGGGATGGCCGGCCATGTGAGCTTGGAGCCCAGGGCTCCCCCCCCAGGTGGCCCAGCGTCCCCAGCTGATGTCTGCTGCAGGTGGTTCCCATCTTTACTGTCACTGCTTTAGGTGGTGCATGTTCTTTCTGAGGAGCGCCTTAGCTCACAGAGCCATATTCCCAGGCCACGTTCTCTTAACCCTCAGAATCATCTCTAGGGAGTTGATTTTAATGATCTAGGCTTAGTTTCCCTCAGTGGTCAGACTAGCAGCATTTATGTGGCTTTGCTTCTCTTCTACTGTCACATCATTGTTGATGATGTGGTCATTCATTACCTGGCTCAGTGTGAATTTCCTAAGGCCCCACGCTTTAATTTACTCTTGGAATTAAAAAAACTAGTAACAATGTCTCTTAAGAAATTGATACATTTCATTTCACCAGATTTTGAGAATTAGCTAGTCTGTTACGTTTTTCTTTTGTCTTACTGCTCTTGATAAGCTCAAAAATTATTAATTAAATACTTAAACCACTATCTCTATGTATTAGTCCCCATGGTTAATTGATTTCTCCCCTTTTTTCTGGTCTTGGTTTTATATTTTTATTTTTTACTCATTATATTTTTATTTATAATTAAAACAGCCTTCCTGTAGCATTTTATAAGTCATCACAGAGGCCCATTTTGGTAGGTTTTCTGTACGTTCATTGTAAGTCACTACTAGTAAGTCTTCTTGAAAACTCTCACATTGGAAAGTAGAATAATTCCCATGGATGTGGTTTTGAGAACCTACGGCCTTCCAGAATGAGTGAGCTGAAGTGTTGCCTTACTGGAAGAGACTTTCAGCACTGTCAGTCTGAATACTAGAAAAGCTTTTGTCAGTACCAACTGTCAGTTTATGCTAAACTACTCTCTTTTTGACAATTTACCTGGTTTTAGTTCCTTAAGTCTGTTAACAATAACCTATTAATACTGTTATAAGTGCATATTTTTCTGATTATATCAGCTGTAGGCTTAATAAAAATGTTCCTTAAATAAATAGGAATAGATTATTATTATTTGTCCTGGGTCAGTAGATTTTTATTTGATTTTACTTTTACCATTCTCTTCCTCTTTTAGGTACATTGACTGTTAAGGAAAGTTTCCTGACCTTACATTCAGGACCTGAGGTTAGTTTTGGTTTGTCCCATGTTTCCTATGTTAATATTCAAAATGTTTAGGAAATGATACACACCTGTTAAATACGATTTAGATTAAATTTTATATATAGTTTTAATTTTTAGTGTATGAAAGTCACTGTGCCTAATTTTAAAAAGATGGCTGAGAATTATTTTGATTTAAAACAGACTTTGTTGGGCCCTGCGCCTGCCTCCTGCCCTCTTTCTTGCCACTGCACTGGGGGCCTGAAACCAGGGTCTGTGCATCCTGGGGAAGAGGGTGGAGATGCCAGGCTGGGGGCCCTGGATGCTGCTCTGCTTCAGGCTCCTGCTCGCTGGGGGCAGCGTCATGTGGAGCGTTGGGGACCCCATTCTCTGAACGCAGGAACTGGCGCTCATTCATGGTGATCTTCGCTGTCTCGTGCCATGTGCAGAATGGCACCTATCTTCAGCGAGTGCTGCAGAATTGCCCCTGGCCTCTGAGCTGCCCTGGGCATAGCTACAGAACTGTGATGAGACCCACACACAAGGTGACATAAAAGACAGTGATGGCCTGCGAGTGGAGGTGCTGCCCCAGGCACTTGGGGGTGAGCTGCGGGGAAGTTGCAAGCTCCTCTGGCCCAGTGGAGCCCAGGTGGCTGGGCAGCACTGTGCGGCAAATGGCAATTTGGCCCATAGCCTTCTCAGATTGTCTCAACTGCAGCAAAGAGATGAGTGGATGGAGCGGCTGAAGCTGTTGGAGGCCAAGGTGGCAGTGCTGACTGCCACCAAGCGGGCAATGCCCCTGACCCCAGTTGCTCCCAAGGACCCCACCCTGATCTGGGGCTCCCCAGCTGCCCAGGGCAGCCCTGGAGATGGACGCTTCCAGAGAAAATGTGAAAGCCTCACTGTTCCTGGAGATGATTGAGTTGGTGCCTAGGGACTTCCTGGGCCCACTGGCCCAAAGGGAGAACCTGGCAGCTGGGGCCAATGGGGATGAGGGGCCTGCCAGGTCTGCAAGGCCCCCAAAGGAGCCCTGGCCAGGCCAGAGCTGTGGGTGCCCCTAGAGGGGACCTCCAGGGCCACTTAGGCCCCTGGACCCCCAACCCCTGTTGGACCACGATCCGCCTGGATCTCCCAGCATGAGGACCCATTTCTGTCCAACACCTTCAATGAGACCAGCAGCCACTGGCTCATGGGTCCTCCTGGACCTCCTGGCCTCATGGGCATCCCTGGGAGTTTTACACACATGGGACCCCCAGGCCCCTCTGGACTCAAAGGAATCTTCAGCCACCCAGGAGAGAAAGGTAAGAGAGGACTGCGTGGGGTGCTGGCTCCTCAAGGCTCCATGGGGCAGTGGAGAGAACCCGGCCCCAAAGGAGACCCTGGTGAGAAGAGCCACTGGGGAGAGGCGTTGCACCAGCTATGTGAGGCTTTGAGGATTTTAGCTGAGAGGGTTTTAATCTTGGGAGCAGTGATTGGGCTCTACAAGCCAGAGGTGTCGGGGCCAGGCCCTGCTGGCACAGGCACCCCCAGCCTCCTGCAGGGCAAGAGGGGAGGACACACAGCCAACTACTGGATCGTGGCCCCTAGGAGCCAAAACAAGAGTGACTGAGTGGTGGTGGGCCCTCGGGGTTGGCTGGACCTGGCTTCCCTGCCCAGCCTGGGCTTGGCCAGCTGCCTCCAGGGTCCTACTATCCATATTTGTTAATATTCTCAGGGACCCTTCTGCCACCTAGGCCTTTGTGGTGGGCAGGTCTTGGTTCTGGCACCCTGTGCATGTCTGCCTCCCATGGGGCTGATTGGGGACTGGGGCCCTAGAGGGAGGCATGGCCCAAGGGAGATGTGAGCCCTGGCTCAGGGCCTAGGTCTCAGTTTCCTTCTGCAAAGGGGTGATGCAGGCCTGCGGGGTGGAGATGGCAGGTGTGGAGCTTCTGTCCTCTTATCCACTGCCTGGCCCTCCAGGCCCCAAGCAACTGAGTCAGAAATCACTCCAGCACAGGTAGGGGTGAGGAGGGAGGACAGTGTCAGTGCCCCCTTCTCCCCAGCCAGGCCTTGGGGCATGCCTGTACTTCCCCTCTCCTTGTTTCCCATGATCACTTCCCTGAGGTCAAGCAACCTGATCTGACTGGACCTCCAGGGCTCCTAGTCTCAGTCAGTCTCAGTTCTGACCCCTGAGCCCTCAGTCCCTCCCGTGGCCAGGTAGAGGGGTATATGGAGAGGGAGGGGCCCCCTGCTCCCAGAAAAACTTGAGACAGATGCCAGGAGGTAGATGTGTACCAGCCAGTAGAGGCCCCCGGCACAATTTCCCCCAGAAGAAAACATAAAATAGACTTTGTTTACAGGAGTTGCACAATTCATTCTATCTGAATGAATTACCATCATCCTACAATAAAGATCGCCCTTTGTTTTGTGATGAATGTGGTCAGCCAAGAGCATTGTCACCTTTGTGCAAATCAGTGCATTTTTATTACGTGCCTAACTTGGAGTTAGGTGCTACTGTGACCACACAAGAAATGTATGATGTAAATGAAACCTTATTGAATATACGGTCTATTAGAGAACATAAGACAGTTGCACTTCTGGGAAAGGACCATGCTTTATGATAGCACTTTTATGGCCGGTACTCTCTGACCCAATTCATGCCTATAGTTGAGGCTTCATAAGTATTTGCTGTCTTTAAATACATTCAGTATTTCAAATATTGTGTAGTCGTGTAAGAGAGTGTGGCACATGAGTAAGATGCAAACCCTGCCCTTAGAGGGTTAATGATTTGGCTCAGCAGGAAGTTAGCAGGCTTGTGATTAGAGTGGCAGGTGAACCACTGTGGGATTCTGAGAAGGGAGAGAACATCCCAGGGGGAGGCTAGAGGTGAAGGGTGTTTGGTAGATGCTGGGGTATAGACGGAATTTTAAAGGTTGATGCTGAGGAGCTGTGGGTTAGGGAGAGGAAACAGTTTAATAAAGAGGAAATTGGGATGGTGTGGAGCATGTTTAATTATGGTTCCGCTTGTCTGGGTTGTGGGTTCAGATTAATGAACACAGAGAACTCTGTAAACTGCGCTAAAATGCGTGGTTACAGAGAGTATCCCAGGAGCATCAGAATAAAGGGAGACGCTGGTGGGCCTGAGTCACCGGGAGTGTCTCACAGAGGCCTTGTTAAGTGACCTTGAACAGTGACCAGCGTCTGTAAGGGGAGAGGCAGCAGCCTCAACAGCGGCTTCAAAGTAAGTCTGAGAGACGTGCGTGGACCCCGGGCGGTGCATGTTAGCAGCTCAGCTCCCCGGGAGGGGGTGTGCAGCTCGAGCCGCAGAGCGCATTTAGCACGCATGGGAGCCTTGGTTCCGTCCCAGCACTTCCTGTAAAAAAGTGACTAAATACCCATTAATACCTCCCCCTCAAAAAGCAAGCAAACAACAACAAAGAGAAACTCACCTGGTTGAAACCAACAAAACAAAAAGGAGTGTGTTGATTCACATAACCAGATGTCTGCAAGTACAGTGTGGCTGGATCTAGATGTGTAAGTGGTCTTATCGGAAGTCTTTTTTTTTTTTTTTTTTTTGGTCCCTTTTCCCTTCCTGTCTCTTCATTTCTTCTGTGTTCCTCTGGGCATGTGGGCTCTCGCAGTGACAGGGAAGGTGCTGGTAGCCCCAGGTATACACTGCCCCTAAGGTTCACGATTTCCTAGGAACAGCTGCCAGGTCTGTATATCAGATGATGAGGAGATGAGTCAAGCACTGGGTCCTCTGGTCCTTCTCAAGCCCGTCAATGTGACCTGGGGTAACAGAGTAATCAGACTGCCCTGGCCTGAGTCGTGGGCCTCTGGAAGGGGGATCATAGGGAACAAATTCCAAATAGAAAAGAGTTTTGTAAACAGAAGATGGGGCAGGGGTTATAGGGGATTAGTGCAGGACTGACAAAAGGCAGATGCCCACCCCGAGGAGACGGAGATAAAACAGGGAGAGCTGGAAAGGGGCTTCCTGGAAAGAGCAGCAGGAGGCACTCTATGACAGGGGATGGTGGCCGTGCCCACTGCATAGTTATTGAGGATTCAATTAGTCAGTGAATACAAATCAGGACAGTGGCTGGCACTTAATAATCACTCAGCAAGTGTCATTATTATTATTATAAGGGCTCAAAGTTGGGGCTTACCCCAGAACCAGATGATTGAAGCATCCACATCAGCACAGCTCCCTCTAATTCCCCATAAAACAAAGTGCAGAACCTTAATCTCACAAGGACGGGACAGAAATAACGCCCTTGAATCTGCATCCCTTGGCACTGGATTGTTCTCCTGCCCCTTCTTATCCTCCTTTTCACCTTAAGCTTTTTAATTTTACATGAAAAATTGAACCATAGACTATCTGTTAGACCATGAAACAAGACTCAAAAATTCATAGTTTGAAATCGTGTAGTCAGGAACGGTGCTGTGCAGTAGCGGTCCCCATGGTGACAAAGGTGCTCCGCACGTGCTGTGTGATGGCTTCCGTGCTGCACGGTGTAGCTGGAGAGCGGGGCTCAGCCCGCGGCCTGCACGTACGTGGCTGCAGGGAAAGGGTGGTTTACACTTGGACAGGGGTGTGCGGCAGAGACCACACGTGGCCCCCACAGCCTGAAAATCTTAGTTTGACCTTTCACAGAAAGAGTTTGCCCGCCCCTTTTCTAGAGTGTTTTAAACTATAATGCAGTTCTACTAGAAGTCAGTGAGAAGATAACAAGAATTCAACCTCTTCACTTCTCACAGGTTCCTGGGGTTTTCTGCTACTTCTTAAGTCAGTTTTGGTAGTTTGTGTCTGCATTAGCTCTCTAGGACTGCCGTAATAGGGTACCACAACCTGGGTTGCTGAAACAACAGATGTTTACTGTTCTCGCAGTTCTGGAGGCTGGAAGTCCAAAGTCAAGTTGTTGGCAGGTTGGTTTCTTCCCAGGCCTGTGAGGGAGCATCTGTCCATGTGTTCTTCCTGGCTTCTGGTGGTTTGCCGGTGGTCTTTGGCGTTCCTTAGTCTGCAGACGCATCACTCTGACCTCTCTCATCTTCCCAAGGTGTGTGTGTGCGTGCAAATTTCCCCTTTCTGTAAGGACACCAGTGGTTTTGGATTAGGGGCCCACCTACTCCATTATGGCTTCAGCTGACATCTACAGCAACCCTGTTTCCAAATAATGTCATGTTCTGGGGTACTGGGGGTTGGGTCTTCAATATACGAGTTTGAGGGGGCATGCAGGTTAATCCATAATGGTGTCTTTCTAGGAATTTTTCCATTTCACCTAGGTCATCTAACTGGTTGGCATACAGTTGTTTATAGTATTGCCTCACGCCCCTTTCTATGTCTGTAAGGTTGGTAGTGCCCCTTCTTTCACTCTGGGTTTTAGTGGTTTGAGTTCTCTCTCTCTCTCTCTCTCTCTGTTTCTCTTTTTGTCTCTCTGTCTAGCTAAAGGTTTTGAAATTTGGTTGATTTCTTCAGAGAACCAATTTTTGGTATTGCTTTCTCTGTTGTTTTCCTGTTTTCTCTTTTGTTTATTTCTGCTCTAGTCTTTACTGTTGCTGGTTACACCAATAATACAAAAATCAGTTGCATTTCTGTATACCAGGCATCATTAGAAAATGAGTTTCTTAAAAAGAGAGACTATAGGCATTTTTAAAAATTAAGTACTTAAGTAAACAATCTTATGGTAACCAGGGGTAAGGGATAAACTCAAGATTTGCAAATATTAACTACTATATATGAAATAGGTAAAAACAAATTTATTTTGTATAGCACAGGAACTATAATAAGTGTCTTATAATAACCTATAATGGAAAAGAATATGAAAACAAATATATATATGTATATGTATGACTGAAACATGCTGTACACCAAAAATTGACACATTATAACTGACTACTTCAATTTTAAAAAATCAAGTACTTAAAAATAAGTGATATAAAATATATAAGATTTCTATGAAGAAAACTATAAAATGTTATACAGAGACCTTAAAGAAGACGAATAAATGGAAAAATTCACCATTATTCATGGATTGGAAGACTTGATTTTGTTAAAATGTCAGTTTTCCTTAAATTGATTTATAATCCCATATAATTCCAGTCAAAATCTCAAGCAGATTTGTTTGCTTGTTTGTTTTATTCTGGTGTGCAAATTGACAAGCTTATTCTAAAATGTATATGGAGATGCAGAGGGCCCAGAATAGCCAAGATGTTCTTAAAGGAGAATAAGGTAGAAAGATGCTCTCAAATATCAAGACTTCTTATTAACTTACTGTGTTGGCAGGGGCTCACTGCTAGCCCAGGGGAACGGGATGAAGGGCTCAGAGTAGTTCATGCATGTGTGAGTACTTGACTTATGGTAAAGGGGCTTTCCAGGAGATGATGGACATCCATATGGAGAAAAAATAAAATTGGACTCATACTTTGCACTATGTACAAAAGTCAACTTTAGGTGGATTATAGACCTAGAGTCATAAGGAAAAACAGTAAGCTTTGAGAAGATGACATATTTCATGTCCTCAAGGTCAGGAATGGGGAATGGCTTCCATTTTCTAGAAGTAAATTTTATTTTATTAGTTTATTTCTATTGAGGTATCCTTGACAGATAACAGTAAACTATTCAGGTGTACAACATAGTGATTCCATATTTGTATATATTACAAAATGATCACTGCTAGTTAGCACTCATCACCACACTTGGTTACAATTGTTTTTCTTGTGATGAGAACTTTAAAAATCTTCTCTCTTAGCAAATTTCTAATATGCTGTATAGTATTAACTGTAGTCAATAGGCTGTACAGGGAATGACTGCTTTAAAAAGACACAGATGCATTAAATACAAAGAAACAATGATACATTTGTATAAATTTAAAATTGAGAGTGTCTGTTTATCAAAAAATGCCACTAAGAAAATGGGAAGTTCAGCTGCACAGTAGGAGGTACTTCTAACACATGATGAATCCCAACAGCACACTTTTGAGCAAAAGAAGCCAAACTCAAAGAATATACCCTGTATGCTTTCATTTCTGTAAAATTCTGAAACAAGCAAAACTCACTGTGCTGTTTAGGAATGAATACTTACTTAGATAGTAAAACTCCAAAGAAAAGCAAGGATTTTTCTTGATTACCACAAAGGCCTTCTGGGCTTACATAGAAGTTTGCTTTATAATTTCATTAAATTACACATTTGTATTTTAAATACCTCTCTTTCTATTTTTCAATGAAATCAAGTAAAAACTGTTTTTAAATGAAATGTAATTTTTGCCTTGTTGATGGCTTATATTTATAAGAAGATATCCTTAGGTTTTCAAAAACATTTCTCCTGATTTTTGGAAGTCTTTGCAAATAGGTCACATTAGCTAGGCACAGATTAAGGATAGTTTCACAAACTCTTAAGACTTTTAGCTCTGTTTTAGTTTTAACAAAACAGAAGAAATTAATCTGCACCAAAATGGAAATCAGGTTGGTGTCTCCCTACCTTTCAGTGTCACCAAAGCTGTGAAATGAAATCCTGATTCTTTTGATGGTTTTATTGTTTCTTTTATTCTGCTTAAAGCAATCAGTGGTGTCTTCACACCTGCCTTACTGGTACTCCTCTTTCAATGACTTGTGATGAAGTTGGTTTTGGATCTTTCTAAATGACAGTTCATTCAAACAAGGTAGATGGTATATAAGGCAGGACATAACACAGTCATGCACAATCCAAATTATAAATGAAGTTTAAAATATTTATATAATAGAGAATTAAAAGGCCCACCTGGGAGTTAGGTAAAGAAGGGACAGTAGTAAGGCAGTACTTTCTGAGATTACAACCTCCCCTGTGCTGTCCTTTCTGCCAATCATATCTTTTTTTTCCTATTTTTTTTAAATTAACAGAGGTACTGGGGATTGAACCCAGGACCTCATGCATGGTTAGCACTCTCACTACCGCTGAGCTAAACCCTCCCCTCTGCCAGTCATTTCTAATTAGAGTTGGAGGTATGGGTTGTGGAAGGTGTAATAGTATTGGAAGGAATGGAAGGCACCAAGAGCTAAGAATCTCATCAAAGAGATGAAAAATAAATGGATGAATGAGGGTCTGGGTAAGATCCAACAAGGATTCGATGCTGGATACAGTACCAGAAAGAAATTGAAGTGGAGAAAGAAATTAAAATATAAATCATATTAGTAAGCCTTAAAATTAAAAAAAAAAAAGTTTTAAAAAGCCTGCTGTGGAACACATTCATATAACTTGGGTCTAGAATGAGGGGCGTTGGGGGCAGGTGGGGCACCAGATACACACGGAAGGACTTGATGGACAATGCGTTATTTCTGCAGGTGTAATTGTGCTTATGAACATAGCTTGAAATTTTGAAGAATCAACATTGCGAAAGGGACTAGAGAGGCTAATTTTAAAGGTGCATGGTCAATTAGTTGAGTGAAAATGATGAAGGGAAACTCACTGTCTTGTTAAAAGAAGCAGAAATAATGGTATGAGGAAAGAAAAAAGGGCGTATGTTGTAATTATGTGATATGTAAATGGGGTGTAGATAGTGACTGTGATCAAAATAATGAGTGTTACTGCTGCCTCGCTGGTCATGGACATTCACCTCAGGCTTGTTAAATAAAGGATTGTGCCTTACTCAAATAGAAGTGAAATGTTGTTTGTATTAATTATTTACTTGGTTTTACATTTGAGTAATTATCCCTTAAGATATGTTTCTTTAAGTCTTGAATTATTTCATCAGGGGTTATTCATTCATGATGATACCTGGAAGTCAGCAGTTTATGGTTTTGGAGAGCAGAGTTATTTCAAAAAACTATGAGTCAAATCTGAAGCCTGTCCCCATTGTTGGCCCCAAATTGAAAAGAAAGTATGTTATCTCAAAATCTGTTCTTTGGTTTACCTAATCTAAGCATATTGTTGTTGATCAGGCTGTTAATAACATATGCTGCTGAGAAAAGCTAAGAGACTTCTTTTTTTCTTATATAACAGTCGTGTTTCTAGGCACCATTTCTTCCTAAGGGCATGTAGCTCTCCTTTTACAATGGAAACCACCTGGAGGCTGTATTGAGCATCAGTCCCACTTTGGCTGCATACACTGTGTTCATTTTTCTGTTGTGTCCAAATGGCCCAGGAGATTGCAAATGCCCCAAGGGCATGTGCCTCCCATCACATTGTCCTCCTCAGTGGGGAGCCAGCATCGTCCTCACACCCAGCTGGGGCCTGCACTGAGCAGGACCCAGGGCTGAGCTCCTTAGGGCAGAGGCTAGATCTGGTCTTCTCCCTGTCCCCAGTCCCCAGAGGGACTGGCACATGAGACCTGCCTCTAGGGGAGTCTGAGGGACAGCCCCTCCTCCTGCAACCCTGCAGCCCCAGCCTCAGAACACAGTCACCATGGTCGGGTCCTGAACCTTGTTCCGTGTGGATGAGGAGCAGCATATCTACATGGAGCAGGGCAGGAGGAGACTGTGCTCCATGCTCTGCCAGCTGGAACATGAGAACGAACCCTGGAGCCCTGGCGGCCTTCCCCTTCATGAAGGAGTGGGCAGCCCCAGCCCTGGCTGCATGGCGCCTTCATGAGCATTACATGAAAGCACTCCCATGCATGTGTGGGTAAGGACAAAGGGTCCCCGCTGGGCACATGCCACAGGAGCACAGCTTGGTGAGGGGACAGCCACTGTGGGGAGAAGAGGTCACCATCCTATGGACTGCTGAAGCCCCACTCTGGGTAGCCAGCTTGGTGCATGGAGCATGGGCTGGGTTTCGGCTCCCAGTCACCCTTTTAGTGCCGCAGCCGTGGCAAGAATTAATCCCCACAAAGGAAGAGATCTTACCCTGAGCCTGGCCCCTGGCCTCCCCTCTTCTCCCCGCTGTTGGATCCCAGCTCACCCCACCTCCCCAGCCCTGGCTACCCCCTCTAGGTATCAGTCCCTGGGGTTCTGAGCTGGAGGGTCCACCCTCCCATCCAGGCTCTGGAGGCTGTGAATAGGTGGCTGTGGGAGCTATACCCAAAAGTGAGGATGTCTTTGACATTGTCCTTGTGACCAACAACCACGCTCAGGTGGGCATCCGTCTCATCAACAGCATCAACCACTATGGGGAGCATGAGGGGTCTGACCAATGATGTGGCCCCCAGTGGACTCCCGGGGCTGGGGCCGCACCTCTGCAGGGTGCAGGTGCACCCACTGGAGCCTCAAGCCCAGCGGGGAGCTGGTGAACTGGCTCTTTCCTTAGGAGACTTTCATAGTGACTTCAGGATTGCTTTCAAAGGTAAATAAAATATAATTAATACCTTACCCTAAGCTTAAGTATTTCATCTATCATAATATATTTGGACTCTGGGAAAAATTAATTTTATGAATTTTCACTATCAAGATCAAAATTAAACATCAGTTAAATTTTATGCAATAAGACTGTGATGATCTTATGTAGACTAATCAATCGATCTCATAATAGTA